>NC_039362.1:118902149-118904047 GCF_003573695.1 Papaver somniferum
CAACATAAATAACCAAGGAATAAATTGTACATTTCAGCATAGAAAAAATCCAAATACCAAAAAAAAAAAACACAACTGCAAGAAAAAAAAAGCTACATAGATAAGCCTAGGAATGTGTTAGTGGCATGGACATCATGAGTACACGTTTCCGATTGTCCACCAAAATTCTTCAACGAGACAGCGCTCCTTATGTGAGGAATAATTGCAACCCTTGTTTCCCACGGTAGTGCCCCCCAAATTTCCGTCCAAGTTCTGGTGAGTGTATTGTAACGCAATAAACACCTATTCTGCCAAAATAAAAGTTCCTTGTTATTTATAAAGGCTATCGGGTTATGAGTCGGCCATTCATCCTCTTTAAAGAAAATGCTTATCTCATAATTCCAATTCCATTCCCCGCCAGGTGCCCATGTATGAATATTTTCTTTGGAAATGGGAGCCCAAAAATCTATCCGGGGCCGATCAATTCCCTCATGGACGTAGTAAAATAAAATGTGAAATCCGAACATGACCATCCCAAGTGATGGGTAAGTATTTATCCAAAATTCACTCCCAGGAATATGATTCGGGGGTGGAAAATGTTGATGGAACGTCTCGGTGTCCAAATTGAAAGATATTATGCCAATATCTTGCTGACAACAATCTATCCAAAAAATACAACCGTGTGCGTACACACCTGAACTCCGAAAAGTATAAGGAATCTCCCATGCTATGTTCCTCCATCCCCTCTTGTCTCCTAAAGTGTGTATTTGGAGTTTACCATCCATGTGAATTCGAACTACCTTGTACTCATTGGTACATTGACAGTATCCGAAACCCCCAATTACGTTGTATCGTGGATACCACGAAAGTACTTGATCCGTTGCAATTGGGATGCATAGTTGTGGCAGATGGAGGTGGTCACCAGTTTCTGGATTCATAATACATACAGGATCTTGTATGCCGTGGTGTGAAACATAAAAACAAACCAGACCATTGCAAGATCCAACTATTGGGTGCAACATAGTCCAATCATCATGGGTTCCATCATTCGGGGCATCATGATTGTTGGCTGTTACGATCGGGCTGAAATCTTCCTCTCTATAAAAGAGTTGGGTAACTTTATCTTTCCCCATTCTTGGTGTGACACCAAAAAGGAATCCAATTTTTTTGTCCCCAAGGATAGTATTCCATTCTTTGCATACACATTTGCTTGCTAAAACGATTTCTGTAGTTTGGAGGCGCTGAAGTGTCTCTGTAGTTAATTTCGGCAACATATCTATCACTATCATACTGATGAAAGATTATAAAAACAAAAACAAAAATTACAAGCTTTTAGAATTTTCTTATTGTTAATGCTACAAGCAAATACGAGTATAAAGCTTATATATATATAGACATCCAATATACCTGTTGGCGAATGGTCGCGTCAGTCTAGGATGTTTTTGGATCCTCTCGTCAATTTCATATCAACAATCCCTCTTAATACTCTAAGTTAGTTTTTTTCTATGCTTGGTGTAATTTGAAAACTCTAATTTTTTAGGTTTTCCATCATTATCTTAAATCACGATTCTTTGGTATTTACACCGAATATTTCAATTTCCATATTACTAAAAAATGAGATATTGTAGCAGTATAATGAGATATGGAATGAATATTTTCATGTTTATCTAATTTCCTTTTTAATCTAACATATACATTCCGAACATAACAAACTAAAATAAATCATGATCTCTTAGGAAATACCCAAATAATTTTTCTATTTTTCGACTAATTACCTAGGTGGGTTGGGGTGGCCCGGACGACTGGACCATAGGTGTAACGCAAAAAAAGGAAAAAAAAACCAAAGGTTGTCTAGTTAAACAATGACCCAAACTAAATTGTACATTTCAACATAGAAAATAATCCAAACACCAAAAAAA
>NC_039362.1:119986176-120045620 GCF_003573695.1 Papaver somniferum
AAAAATCAAAAAAAAAAAAAATCAATCAAGTATTTATTTATTCCATGTTTTGTCATGTTAAAGAAAATAGTTCTCTCTTGTTCCAAAAATAAAAGAGAGTAATCAATGTAAATAAGAGTCATGTAAAGAGTCATCTTTTTGTTGTAAATAGTCTTGTAATAAGCAAGGTGGGTGCAGCCATCAATGTATAACGCGGGTAAACTGAAATATCACCAACTCATTGGGTGAACATTCACAATTCTCGTAAAGCCGGACAGCTAGCTTGGCTTAGAATTCGGTTCTTAGCCTAAAAACTATCTCTTGGTGATTAGTAGTCATAACTTCAGGTCATTCTAGAAACATGTGTAGATACACTTTACACTCTTATCACGTGTCTTTAGTTGTTATCAGTGCTAGGATTGTGCCTTTGATAGCTAGATTGACATCTCCATTTTGTTGTGAGCTTCTACTGTCTTGCACATGTCACATTTGATGGAATCTGAGCTTATATTTTGTCCTAGAACTTTGTAGGTACGTTCTAAGCAAACCTTCACGAGACTTCACTCGTTCACTAGGGACACTTAGTGGTTTAAAAGGCTTAGTGCATACGCTAAATGCATTCGAGAGACCAGCGACAGTGGTATAGGTAGGATTTCCTTAGTTTTGTTTTACTCGAGGACAAGTAAAATTCAGGTTTGGGGGTATTTGATGAGTGCGAAAAAGTGCATGATTCTATATATTTTTCTTGGCATTTAACTCATCTTTTGTGCATTAATTCTACATTTTATCCCATATTCTGTACTTTCTTTGTTTTCAAGAATAAATATTTTTATTAATTAATTTTGCATTTTTAGGTAATAAATAAAGACTAGATGAGTTGCGGAGCGAAAAGTGCAAAGACACGGAGAAAACCGGCGGAAACTCTAGAGGAAAAGAAGTGCAGAATGCGGTATGGAAGACTCAAGGATGAAAATGGGCTCACAAAGGAAGAAATTGTTCTTAAAGAAGAAGTGGGCTCAAGATTGTTTAAGCTCAAACCCATTTCCTAAACCCAAACCCATTTTCTAAGCCTAAAATCAATACCCAAACCCGTTTCTCTCCTTCACCGTCAGATTGAATCCATTCCATCATCCAATGGTCGCTCCATCAGAGTCCATCGAGTTTTGATGTTCCTGTCTAACACTATAGCACCTAACTCCATCTCAGACCGTCAGTCTTGATGTATCCCAGATCCAAAGGTCGCTTCATATCCATTTCCATCGAGCCGTTGGATCATTCCTTCATCTTTTCATCCAACATCTTCGCTTCGCTAAACATCAAAATTTTCTGCACCCTCTCAACACCACAATACCTAACCCTACCCAAAACAGAACCTAACGCACCCCAACCTAATTCCCATCGAGTTTCCTTCTTCTCCATCTCTTCTCCCTCACCCCCGATGCAGAACCCATTTCCACCACCTGCTCCGCCACCAAATCTCTGCCACTACCACAACCACCACTAACTCCACTTACCACCAACCCTAAGTCCATCATCACCTCTATGTCTCTCAACTAGCCTTTTCAATTTCACATCTCCCCAAACCCTAGCCGTTTGTGTGTGAAATTGGAGAGAATAGTTGGTAGGCATCAATGAACAAATTGAAGGCATGGGAAGACACAAAAGACGCAATAGAAGAATGGGTCGACGTTATTGAGTGTTTTCAGAAAGTAGGTATGATTTAATTTTGATTTCTTTGAAACTCTAATTTTGATATTTTGGGGATTCTAGGGTTAGACGTGTGCAACTATAAATTGAGACCTTGGGTTGTTGTAGAAGTCATGCCTGGATTAGCCAGAGCACCCTTTGGAGGCCTGGATTAGCCAGTGCTCTCCACTGTTAGGTTTTGTAATCTTCTGTTTTAATTCCAAGTTTCAATTTCAATTACTCTTTATGTTTATCATGTTTACAATTATTGTCAATATGTTCTAATTACTCTTGCTAGGGCTTAGATGAAGCCTGAAGACCTTGTTGGGTAGCAAAATCTTAGTGAACACTCTTGTAGGTTTAACTGAATTAGGATGTTAGTGTTCTTGGTGATTGAAGTCACCTGTGATTGAGTGTGCTGTAATAAGACACTCAATGCTAGGGGTGAACTAGAGAACTTAGGGACTTAACCATCCACATTTAACTAAAGTAGGGAAGTTATGAAGCTTAGGGATCAAACATCACCTGTGATTGAGTGTGCTGTAAGAAGACACTCAATGCTAGGGGTGATGCTAGTGAGCTTAGTTAATTAACTCTCTATCTATGTATTCCCTGGATTATAGGAAGGCATGAGCCTCCACCTTGGTCCATTAGGGACAAGAGCATAAACTAGATTGATGCTGTCTAGCTAGGCCATAAGGTGAATTCAAATCCCCTAATGCATTTACTGCTTAGCTTCTCTGCCTTAGGCTCACTGCCTTTGTTTAACTCCACTATCACTATCACTGCCACTTAGTTTACTTCTTAGGATAATCTTAGCTTAGGAAAGTAGGAAAGCTTCAACTCACTCACCTTGTCCCTGTGGAATGACCCTGTTCTTGCACATACATTGCTACAACTGACCCTATGCACTTGCAGGTATCACTGTAGGCTGTCTTTGCTCTTATTTTATACATATCCCAAAGCCTACCAGGTATGCATACTTTAGTTCCGGTCATGGATCACATACATGCAAGAATGCACACTATGTTAATAATCCAATGATGGTTAAGTATTCTAAATTCTTATTTTAATCATTGAAACTTTCTTATAGGATGACAATAGACGTTTTCACACACTATTAGCATCAAAGCAATTTTCAAGTTATTGAAATAATCATAACGAAACATTCCAAGTCTACACTAAATGATTGTATCACACAAACCATGTAAAATGTTACTCGACGATTTTCACATGATCATCTTTTGACTTTCGGCAAGAATATAAGATGAACTTGGTTGAAGCGAAAGCTTACCAACACATATTTCGAGAAATATGTAAGCGAGTTAATCTCAGGTCGAAATCTCAAATGTGTATAATCGACAACTATATAGTAATACGACTTTTGTCTCAATATAGGATATAGAGTATAAATAGACTTTCCAAGTGATAGATGAGTTTTAGTCTCCATATACCTATTGTTGATGAAGTTCCACAAGCTTTCCTTAGTAGTTCTTCATCTTCAATTGATGAACGACGTGAAGTCTAATGCTCAACTACACAATATATCCTAGTCTGAGACATTATTATAAGTAGACTGGAAATCAAGACTTATAGTTTTGATCACTAACATTGAAAAAAAAAACTTGAGATAGCAACGCTTGCGAGTTCGACCGAGCAGTGCTCTAACAATCTCCCCATTTGTCAATTTTAGTGACAAAATTATCAATGCATGTGGATTACAAAATAAATAAACTTTGTAGCTTCTCATCCAAATGCTTGATCTCCTTGGTACTTCAACATTACTCGAAATCTTCGTCACTTTCAGGTACTTCAATGATTCCGAATGTGTTCAACTCAGCATCATAGTTGTCGAAGATCCGTAGATACAACAATGAGAAAACAGTTGCTCTCAATCATTGTTATATAGTGTCATAGTATCATTACACAGCATCAAAGTTCAATTGCATCACAACTTTGACAACAATACTATGGTGATATGTATCACTCTCCCTTAGTCAATACTTCATCTCACAATGAAAACCATTCCCCTTTACATAATGATCTGTAAACCATATGTATTTATAGTGTGAACTACACATTAATTCTCCCCCTTTTTGTCAATATAAATTGGCAAAGGTACGAAAACTAGTGGGATTCTCATGAAATTTTCATTGAGATACTTCATGACCAAAAGAGAACATCATACCAACTTGTTTCAATGATTTCACATAGTCGAAACTTAGTGTATTCATCAAGGAGTTTATAAAGATATAAGATAACCCCTACAATATTCCACAGCCGCACTCCCCACGAAGATTTGGCAATTAAGCACAAGTTCAATTAAGAACTCTCCCCCATAAAATGTCATTCCCGAAAGAACAACAAGAACGACCTTGCTTTTACAAGAAAAGAAGGATTTCTTTGGACAAACACTAAGATACTCAATAGAAATTCAACTACTGAAACAAATGCAGAATTGAAGTAACACTTTAATCTGGAGTTTCAAACTCAATTGCCCAACGGATCGAGATGATTGCAGGGGAAAGAGTTTAGGAAAGACTAATGAACCAAAACAACACCAATAGACTGTCGTAAGTGTTGAAATGTAGCAGTATCTAATGGTTTGGTGAGAATATCAGCCAATTGTTGTTCAGAAGGCACAAATTCTATATTTATGATACCATTTTCATATAGATCTCGATTAAAATGATACCTTATATCAATGTGCTTAGTTATTGAGTGCTCAACGGGATTCTCAGTGATTCAAATCGCGCTAGAGTTTTCACAAAAGATCTTCATTATTCCAGTATCAATTACATAAACAAAAAGCATTTGTTTCATCCAGGAAAGTTGAGTATAACATGAGCGTGCAGCAATATATTCCGCCTCACATGTACACAGGATTGTGAATTTTGTTTCTTGCTGTGCCAAGCCACAAGATTCAATCCTACATAGTAGAAACCCCCTGATGTACTTTTTATGTCTTTCACACAACCTGCCCAATCAGCATCTGAATAGGCAGAAAGATCAGTGTTAGTATCAAAAGTATAAGATAGACCATACCCGACCGTGTGATTGGCATATCGTATGATCCTTTTCGCAGCTGCAAGATGAGATTCCTTTGGATTTTCCTGATTGAGAGCAACTGTTTTAAGAAGTATCAGGTCTAGTAGTTGTAAGATATAAAAGGCTTCCAATGATATATCGATAGAGTTTTTGATCCACATTGACACCTTTCTCATCTCGATGTAGTTTACCCGTGGTGGGCATGGGAGTCAGTTTTGGAGTTGACTTATCAAGACCGAATCTTGTGACAAGATCTCTTGCATTTTTTTTTGAGATAAGTAAATTCCATCCTTATGTTGTTGAATTTGTAAACCCAAAAAGAATTTTAATTCACCAACATTGCTCATTTCAAACTCCTTGCCAAGAGAGACTTGAAAATCTTTTGCAAGTTTCTCAGATGTTGATCCATAGATGATATCATCCACATAGACTTGAGCAATAACAAAATCTTTCCCACTCCATTTGGTAAACAACGTTTTATCAACTCCACCTCTCGAAAAACCTTTCCTAAGGAGGGAAGTAGTCAGTTTTTCGAACCAGGCACGAGGTGCTTGTTTTAACCCATATAATGCCTTATTAAGCTTAAGGACATGATCTGGGAAGTCAGGGTTTTCGAATCCCTTAGGTTGATCAACATAGACCTCTTCCTTTAAATTTCTATTTGGGAAAGCGGATTTAATGTCCATTTGAAACAGCTTAACCTTAAACAAGCATGAGCTAATAATAACCGAATGGACTCAAGGCGTGCCACAGGAGCAAAGGTTTCGTCAAAGTCGATTTCTTCAATCTGTGAATCTCCCTGAACGAAAAGTCTAGCTTTGTTTCTGACAATAGTGCCAAATTCATCAGACTTGTTCTTAAATATCCATTTAGTACCAACAATATTGATATTGGGGGGACAAGGTACGAGCTTCCATACATCTTGTCTTTGGAACTGATTTAACTATTCATGCATTGCATTCACCCCAAAAGGGATCGCTAAGAGCTTCATCAATATTTCTAGGTTCTACTTAAGATAGATAACAACCAAAATTACAAATATTTGAAGTTGTCCTCTCGTCTTAGCTGTAGAATCCCTCCCACCTATAATATTGTTAGTATCATGATTTCTTTGAACCCAGAGATGCCTTGGAGGGGAACGTTCTTGTTCAACAGGAACAACCTGACTAGGGATTTTCTCCTCATCACTAGAAACATCAGGATCAATAACTGTTGGAATAACATCTACTGATTCTGGGATTTCTTTGATTTTCTCAATTGTCTCGGTTGGAAACAATTCAGCAGGAGAGTCATCATGACGAAAATTGCTTAGATCATCAATGATAACATTTGCAGATTCCATCATGACTTGGGTTCTGAGATTAAAGACTCGGAAACCACGACTATCAGATGCATAGCCAAGAAAAATACCTTCATCGCTTTTTGAGTCAAATTTCCCTTTCTGTTCACGGTCCTTTAGAATGTAACACTTACTGCCGAACACTCTGAGATAGTGTAAGTTGGGTTTCTTACCGTACCACAACTCATAGGGAGTATTTAAGGTCTTTGACCGTAGGTAAACACGATTGATCAAGTAGCATGCTGTAAAAACCGCCTCTCCCCAAAACTTCAACGGTAAGTTTTTGTTATGGAGCATTATTCTTGCCATTTCCTAAATATTCATGTTCTTTCTTTCTGCAACTCCATTATCTTGTGGAGTAATGGGTGGAGAGTATTGTTGAATAATCCCCAGAGAGTCACAGTATTCAAACACTTTGGTGTCCTTGAATTCCGTGCCACGATCGCTTCTAATTTTCTTTAGTTTGTGACCCTGTTCATTCTGGATTCTATTAAAAATAATCTTGAATTCACTGAGGGTTTCATTCTTGTGAGCCAAAAAGGCCACCCAAGTGAATCTGGTGTAATCATCTACCATAACTAAAGCATACTTCTTTCCAGCCACAATAGGTTGTTGAATTGGTTCGAAGAGATTCATATGAATTAAATCAAGTGGGGATTTAGTGAGAATATCTCGAGATGATTTATGTGGAACTTTCATTTGTTTACCCTTTTGACAGGCACCACATACACCTTCAATCTTAGCATTGATTTTGGGAACACCTCTAACAAGTTCTTTGTTAATGATCATAGTTAGAAGACGATAATTGATGTGACCAAAACGCTCATGCCAAAGATGAGTAGATTCCACCTTAGTCAAATTGAAACAATTACTAAACTGAGTATCCAACAGATAACAATTATTTTTGCCACGTGATCCTTGAAAAATCACTTTTCCAGATTTGTCTACAACGCTACATCTATTAGCATGGAAGACAACCTTATGGCCTTTGTCACAGATTTGACTAACAAAAAGAAGATTAGCAATCATACCTTTAACGTATACTACATCATGAATTTCAGGAACACCAGGTAATTTGGTCGTCCCCTTCTTGCTTATGTAGCAGCGGCTCCCATCACTGAATGTTACTGTACCACCGTCAAAGTCGCTTGTGTTGACAAACCACGAGAAATCTCCAGTCATATTCCTGCTACATCCACTATCAAGAAACTGGTCAAAGGGTGATGTTGATTTCAGAGCAAAAGCTCCCATACTAGCACTACTAACCCAATTAGGCTTTCTTGTTAGTATTGATTGTCTTTTAAGAGAAGACAAAAGTTGTACAACATTCTTGTGAAGATTTCGTGCAACATTTACTCTTTTTCTAAAAGATGAACATACATGATGAGAGTGGTCACGAGAACCACAAAACATACATGTACCAACATCTTTATTCTTGTACGAAGAATTCTGAGCACTTTCAGTTTTCACAAAGTCTAAACCTTGCTTATCTCCTGACATACGGAAATTATTTAATGAAGAATTAAAGGAGTTGCTCAAATCCATTGAAGATGATTTTACAGGTTTCAAATCCATTGAAGAGTTGATCCGGATTTGTTCATCCAACTTCTTTTGGAGATCAACAACCTCTTCAGAACGTTCTCGAAGCTCAGAATTTTAATTATATAAATCTCGCAGTGAAGTCTATCAACCTTCATTATCAAACGATGTTTTTCTAGACAAAGATTATTGATGAATTTTTTTAAATTAGGATTCTCAACAATATCGATGGTTTCTAGAACACGCTCAAAGTTGAGTTTATACATTTCTGGTGAAGCATTTTTAGAGACAAAATCTTTCATACTCAGATCGCTACAAACACATGCTTATGAGGTCTTATTGTGTTTGCCTGCTCTGATTCCAATTGAAAAAGCGGGGGTCTAACAACCACACCCAATATTTCGTTAGGGAATCTGAATAGACAAACTCCAATATACTTTCAATAGAATCAATTAGATAGTCAGACTCAATCTAGAGAAAAGTATGTCAAAGAGTTTTATATCTCTTTTCACAATGTAATCAGCAAATCAAACATATAGAAATCTGCGAGCCTAATTATTATGTGAAAGAACTTGAACGGTACCAGAGACCAATGTTCAAGTGTCAATCAATTTATATCAACAACCAAAGGTTGGATTGTCTAATTGATTTATCTCAACGCACAACCTGTGATATTTCAATTATATAACAAAATATAATGCAGAAAAGAAATAACACAGACACCAGAATTTTGTTAACGAGGAAAACTGCAAATGCAGAAAAACCCCGGGACCTAGTCCATATTTGAACACCACAGTGTATTAAGCCACTACAGACACTAGCCTACTACCAATGAACTTCAGACTGGACTGTAGTTGAACCCTAATCAATCTCACACTGATTCAAGGTACAGTTGCGCTCCTTAAGTCTCTGATCCCAGCAGGATACTACGCACTTGATTCCCTTAGCTGATCTCACCCACAACCAAGAGGTGCTACGACCCAAAGTCGAAGACTTGATAAACAAATATGTCTCACACAAAAAAGTCTATAGGAATAGATAAATATGTCTCCCACCGAAATACCTACGAGTTTTGTCCCGTCTTTTGATAAATCAAGGTGAACAGGAACCAATTGATATACCGGACTTATATTCCCGAAGAACAGCCTAGAAATATCAATCACCTCACAATAATCTTAATCGTATGGTAGCGAAACAAGATATTATGGAATCACAAACAATGAGACGAAGATGTTCGTGACTGCTTTTTATCTTGCCTGTCGAAGATTAAATCTCGAGCCAATCTTAGAGAAGATAGTACTCAAATACGATAGAAACAACAAGATTAGATCATGCAACTACAGAGAAAATAGTTGGGTCTGGCTTCACAATCCCAATGAAGTCTTTAGGTCATTAACCTACAGGGTTTCATGAAAAACCTAAGGTTAAAGGAGAATCAACTCTAGCTTATACAACTAGTATCACATAGGAGGTGTAGGGATTAGGTTTCCCAGTTGCTAGAATACTCCTTTATATAGTTTTCAAATCAGGGTTTGCAATCTAAGTTACCTTGGTAACAAAGCATTCAATATTCACTGTTAGATGAAAACCTGATTAGATTCAAGTTAATATCTTTCAAAAGTTAGATCGAACTTAGTTTGTTATACACAAATGAAATGTACCCTCATTTAGGTTTATTAACTGTACCTAAACGTGTACACCATGTCGGCTCAACCGTAGTTAACCGAGGTTAGCTATATGAACGCTCTCATATCAACCATATTCATCTTATCCATAACTAGTTTAAATGACTCAAATGAAACTAGTTAAGGAGTTATTCAATTGTTATATTCTCATTGAACTATACAAGAACACAATTGAAGCAAAATCGGTTTGATTCAATCGAATCAATTCATGAACATTATAGCCATGGTTTGCAAAGAATACATTCCTTAATATATAAATGCATTAGTTCATAACCCAACCGATTTTAGAACATTAACCACTCAAGTATGCAAACGGGTGCGCATACTTAAGTAGTCGGTCTGAGTTAGGGTTCGCTAGTATGCAAACGGGTACGCATACTTAGTACACTTCCAAAACCCAGCAGAAACTCCCGGACCTATACCTTACGCAAGTATGCGTACCGATATGTGTACTTGGTACACAGAATTTCACAACTACAAGTACGCATACGGGTATGCATACTTTAGTTCCGGTCATGGATCACATACATGCAAGAATGCACACTATGTTTATAATCCAATGATGGTTAAGTATTCTAAACTCTTATTTCAATCATTGAAACTTTCTTAGAGGATGACAATAGACGTTTTCACGCACTATTAGCATCAAAATAATTTTCAAGTTATTGAAATAATCATAACGAAATATTCCAAGTCTACACCATATGATTGTATCACACAAACCATGTAAAATGTTACTCGGCGATTTTCACAAGATCATCTTTTGACTTTCGTCAAGAATATAAGATGAACTGGGTTGAAGCGAAAGCTTACCAACACATATTCCGAGGAATATGTAAGCGAGTTAAACTCAGCTCGAAATCTCAAATGTGTATAATCGACAACTATATAGTAATACGACTTTTGTCTCAATATAAGAGATATAGTATAAATAGACTTTCCAAGTGATAGATGAGTTTTAGTCTCCACATACCTTTTGTTGATGAAGTTCCACAAGCTCTCCTTAGTAGTTACTCATCTTCAATTGATGAACGACGTGAAGTCTAATGCTCAACTACACAATATATCCTAAACGGAGACATTACTATAAGTAGACTAGAAATCAAGACTTATAGTTTTGATCACTAACATTGAAAAAAAAGCTTGAGATAGCAACACTTGCAAGTTTGACCGAGCAGTGCTCTAACAATCTCCCCCTTTGTCAATTTTAGTGACAAAACTATCAACACATATGGATTACAAAATAAATAAACTTTGTAGCTTCTCATCCAAATGCTTGATCTCCTTGGTACTTCAATATTACTTGAAATCTTCGTCACTTTCAAGTACTTCAATGATTCCAAATGTGTTCAAGTCAGCATCATAGTTGTTCACGTTCTGTAGCTATAACAATGAGAAAACAGTTGCTCTCAATCATTGTTATACAGTGTCATAGTATCATTACACAACATCAAAGTTCAATTGCATCATAACTTTGAAAAAAATACTATGGTGATATGTATCACTCCGCCTTAGTCAATACTTCATCTCACAATGAAAACCGCTCGAAATCTTAAATTCCCGAAGAACAGCCTAGAATTATCAATCACCTCACAATAATCTAAATTGTATGGTAGCGAAACTAGATATTACGGAATCACAAACGATGAGACGAAGACGTTTGTGATTTCTTTTTATCTTGCCCTATCGGAGATATAATCTCAAGTCAATTATTCAATTGAACTCGTACGATAGAAAATAGAAAGATCAGATCGCTCAACTACAAGAGAAGTAGTTTCGTCTGGTTTCACAATCCCGATGAAGTCTTTCAGTCGTTAACCTACAGGGTCTCGAGAAGAAACCTAAGGTTAAAGGAGAACCGACTCTAGCAAAACCAACTAGTATCACACATGAGGTGTGGGGATTAGTTTTTCCAGTTGCTAGATGTCTCCTTTATATAGTTTTCAAATTAGGGTTTGCAATCTAAGTTACCTTGGTAACAAAGCATTCATTATTCACCATTAAATGAAAAACCTGATTTAACCAAGCTAATATCTTTCAACTGTTAGGTCAAAACTTAGCTTGTCACACACAAATGAAATGTATTTCATTTAGGTTTGAGTAACCGTACTTAAACGTGCACATTTAATTGGTTCACAAATAGTTAACCAATGGGTAGCCATATGAGTACTTTCATATCAACCGTATTCATCTTCTTCACAACTAGTTCAAATGAATTCAAAAGAACTAGTTGAAGAGTTGTTCAATTCTTAGGTCTTTATGAATAGACACAATTGAAACAAAATCGGTTTGATTCACTTGAATCAATTCATGAACAATATAGCCACGGTTTGCAAAGATTGCATTCCTTATTGATTTATTGTTTAAGTTCATGAACTTTCGATTTGAGAAATATAACCCGCTTGGGTACGCGTACGGGTACGTGTACCATAGCTACCAGATTTGATTTTAAAAACTCAGTAAAAAATTTCGGTCGAAAACTTCCGTGGGTACGCGTACCTAAGGTGACTGGTTTAACAGTTTGCAAACTTACAAACTCAGCATAAATTTTCGGTTCGAAAAATTTCGTTGGTACGCGTACCCAACCTGTCTCCTTCACCAATACCGTATGCACACATATACAGACACTTGGTTTCCGTCACATGGATTTATACACTAATGTGTGAACACACTATATATGCTTATATCCATAGTTGGTTACATAATCTCAACTCTACATTTCAATCATTGAAACATTCTTCTATAATGTTATAACAGTCGTTATTCACGACTATCGTCATCAAAGCTATTTTCAAGATTAAAACGTCATCATGACATTCGTCACGGGTTAAGATGAAAAGTGGTTAAAGAGAAAGCTTACCAATACATATTTCAATAAAAAGATAGGCAAGTAAACTCGTCTCGAAATAGCAAATGTGTATGTATGAAAACTATCATACTTATACGACTTTGTCTCAAGAATAGGAGATAAAGAGATAGACTTTTGAGTGATAGATAAGTTCAAGTCTCCACATACCTTTTAGTAGGCTGAAGTTCCACTGGTTCATTGAGTAGTTCTTCGTCTTCGTAAGATGATCGTCATGGAGTCTGGAGCTCAACTACACTTAACTGTCCTAGTCTGAGACTTAGCTATAAGTAGTCTAGAAATCAAGACATATAATTTTGACAACTAAACTTGACAAACATGCTTGAGATAGCAATGCATGAGAGTTCGACCGAGCAATGCTCTAACAATCTCCCCCTTTGTCAATTTTAGTAGCAAAACTATCAATACATATGGATTACAAAATAAATAAAACTTTGTAGCTTCTCGTCCACATGCTTGATCTCCTTGGTGCTTCAACATTACTCGAAAACTTCGTCTTTTCCAAGTACTCCCATGATTCCATAGATGTTCAATTCAGCATCATAGTTGTTAAAGATCCGTAGCCATAACAATGAGAAAACGAAAGCTCTTGATCATTGTTATACAGTCAAAGTAGTATTATACAGTATCAAAGTTCTTATATCACAACTTCGACAACAATACCATTGTGATATGTACCACTCCCCCTTAGTCAATAATTTCATCTCAACATGAAAACCACTCCCCCTTACATAATGATCCGTAAAACACGTAAAATATATGTATTTGTAGTGTGAACTACATATTAATTCTCTCCCTTTTTGTCAATAAAATTGGCAAAGGTACGAAAACGGGATCCTAATGAAATTTCCACGGAGATGCTTCAATACCAAAGAAAAGTACATATCAACTTTGTTTAGATGCAATCAAATAGCCGAAGCTAAATGCATTCATCAAGGAGTTTATAAATATACCAGATAACTCCTAAAATATTCCACAGCCGCACTCCCCACAAAGATATGGAAATTAAGCACAAGTTCAAAAGAACTCTCCCTCATTTGATGTTATTCCCGAAAGAACAACAAGAGCGACCTTAATTTTACAAGAAAAGAAGGATTTCTTTGGACACCAAAAAACCACAAAATGATTTTATATCCAAAAAATTCTCAATTAAACTAATCACAAGAGAACCCATAATTAATTTAATCGGAATACACAACCAAATCAATCATAAACGAATCTATGATTTGTTTAGTTGGAAATGCTCACATAAGAATACTTATGGAGCCGCACAGTATATACATAAAATATGGATCAGGGAAGATCAATACTGCAAGAATATACAAAGACTCATTCTATCTTCATCACTATTTGCATAACGACATATAATAGACATAATCTTTGTAAACAAAAGATTTTAACTTATCTTCCATCAAAGAATTGACATAATAGGATTAACTTTTGTTTGTCAAAAGTTCATCGATCTTGTACCAATACATGCATATCGACATATGAAAGAGATAACTTTTGACATCGTATGGGACAATAATAGTTCACGGACGCAAACACACATATCCCATAACATATTGCAATATATAAAACCATAAAGATTAATACTACAAACATCATCTTCCAAATCACTTTAGAATTTAAATAAATAAATCCAAAAAACATTGCAAGATAAAAACGTTGGACATAGCTATGTGTACTCACAATAATGGCTATTCCAAACCTAGTTATCCCTCTTAAACAAAAACAAGAATAAAAATTCTCTTAAGAAGTTTTACTAGACATTAAGATCTTTGAAAAATTCCTTATCGTCCCCGAACTCCTTGTCGTCAACAGCCATTGGTACATATGGTTCATGGAGGAAGGAGTCAATACCAGTAAACCGTCTTGGCTGATGATGTCGAACCAGGGCCTTCTGAATTTCTAACGATCTTAAAACACAAGACTTTATTTGTTGAATCTCTATTCTTGTCAGCTTCAACTCTTCAAGAACATCAGAAAACTTCTGAGAATTAGAAGGAATTGCTCTTTTCTTCCTCACATTCCTTCTTTTTCTTTTCAAAGTTGGAGACAAAGGAGATTTCTCTTTTTCCTTGGTGATTGATGGCTTAACAATCATATTGATATCTTTTCCATCAGAAGACATGATGCTTGGAGTACCCTTATGCAACCGGTTTTTTTGTGAGAGGAATTCACAATCTCAACAAGCAGTCTTTAGATATAAAGAGTATCAGAGAAGGAAAAAGAAATGTAAGGTTTCGAAACCTTTAAACAGGTTCGTACATGTCCAACTCACAACCCTATAAAGAGTAGAATTATCGATAATAACCCTCTTCTTTTGGCAAAACGGTCCTTTCCAATATCAACAGTCATATGGAGGAATTCCAAAAACCAAACAACACAAAGCTAAAAAACGAAACTAAATTTTTAAAGCCTAAGGTGTGCAATATCTTGTCTCTTTTGAACAAGCACATGAGCCTGAAAAAGCGGGGGTACGACAACCTCACCCAATATTTCGATTAGCAATCTGTATGGACTAACTCCAATATACTTTCAAGAGAATCAACTAGACTCAATCTTAATAAAGTATATCAAAGAGTTAAAATATCTCTATTTCACAATGTAATCAGCAAATCGAACAGATAGAAATCCGTGAGCCTGATTATTATGTGAAATAACTTGAACGGTACCAAAGACCAATGTTCAAGTGTCAATCAATGTAAATCAACAACCAAAGGTTGGATATTCAACTAGACTCAATCTTAATAAAGTATATCAAAGAGTTATCTCTATTTCACAATGTAATCAGCAAATCGAACAGATAGAAAACTGTGAGCCTGATTATTATGTGAAATAACTTGAACGGTACCAAAGACAAATGTTCAAGTGTCAATCAATGTAAATTAACAACCAAAGGTTGGATATTCTAATTGATTGATCTTAACGCACAACCTGTGACATTTCAATTATATAACAAAATATAATGCGGAAAAGAAATAACACAAACACCAGAAATTTGTTAACGAGGAAACCGCAAATGCAGAAAAAGCCCGGGACCTAGTCCAGATTGAACATACACTGTATTAATCCGCTACAGACACTAGCCTACTACAAACTACCTTCGGTCTGGACTGTAGTTGAACCCCCTCACACTAATCCAAGGTACAGTTGTGCCCCTTACGTCTCTGATCCCAACATGATACTACGCACTTGATTCCCTTAGCTGATCTTACCCACAACTAAGAGTTGCTACGACCCAAAGTCCGAAGACTTTAATAAATAAATCTGTATCACACAGAAAAGTTTACGATAATAGATAAATCTGTCTCCCACAGAAATACCTACGAGTTTTGTTCCGTATTTCGATAAATCAAGGTGAATAGGAACCAATTGATAATCCAGACTTATATTCCCAAAGAACAACCTAGTATTATCAATCACCTCACAATAAACTTAATCGACGCGACGAAAGAAGATATTGCGGAATCACAAACAATGAGACGAAGATGTTTGTAACTACTTTTATATCTTGCCTATCGGTGATATTAATCTCAAGCCAATCGTTACGATTGTACTCAACACGATAGAATCAGCAAGATCATATCACACAACTACAAGAAAGTAGTATCGGTCTGGCTTCACAATTCCAATGAAATCTTCAAGTCGTTAACCTACAGGGTCTCGATAAGAAACCTAAGGTTAAAGGAGAATCGACTCTAGCTTATACAACTAGTATCACACAGGAGGTGTGGGGATTAGGTTTCCTAGTTGCTAGAGTTCTCTCTTATATATTCTTTCAAATCAGGGTTTGCAATCAATGTTAGCTTAGTAACAAAGCATTTAATATTCACCGTTAGATGAAAAACCTGATTAGATTCAAGCTAATATCTTTCAAATGTTGGATCGAAAACTTAGCTTGTTACACACAAATGAAATGCACGATTTTAGGTTTGTGTAACCGTACCCAAATATGTACATTTGTTGGTTCAACAATAGTTAACCAAGTGGTTAGCCATATGAGCACTTTCATATCAACCATATTCTTCTTCACCATAACTAGTTCAAATGACTCAAATGAACTAGTTAGAGAGTTGTTCAATTGTATAAATCTTATAGAGGTATACAAGACAGATTTGAAGCAAAAACGATTTGATTCACTCGAATCGATTCATGAACTTTATAGCTACAGTTTGCAAATTGCATTGTTTAGTTAATATAAATATAAGTTCACAAATAATCATCTTTAGATATAACCAACTCAAGTACGCGGACTTAAGTTCCCGGAAGGAGTTCACAAACTCCAGCAAATATTCTCGGGATGAGAACCTCCGCCAGTACGCGGACTGGGTTCGCGGTCTGAGTTCGCGGACTGAGTTCACAACTCTTGTTCCGGTTTTCCTGATCAACAAAGTACGCATACTTTGGTTGAAGGAATAAGTATTTATATATATATGTGTTGCCACACAATGCTTATATCCAACAATGGTTATATAATTTAAACTCTCATTTCGATCATTGTAACATTCTTAGAGGACGTTTTATAGTTGTTATTCACAAACCATTTTTCGCCAAAGCCATTTTCAAAGTGATTGAAACATAATGTGACTTTCGTCGCTAGGTAAATATGAACTTGGCCAAAGAAAAAGCTTACCAACACGTATTTCGAGAAATAGATAAGCGAGATAAACTCGGCTCAAAATAGCAAATGTGTATAATCAAAGTCTATATGCAAAACGACTTTTGTCTCAAAATAGGAGATAGAGTAGATAGACTTTTGAGTGATAGATAAGTTCAAGTCTCCACATACCTTTTAGTCGATAAAGTTCCACCAGTTTCTTGAGTAGTTCTTCGTCTTGTATGATGATTGCCATGGAGTTCATGAGCTCAACTACACTTTCTATCCTAGTCCGAGACTTAGCTATAGTAGACTAGAAATCAAGAGTTATAGTTTTGATCACTAACATTGACAGGCATGCTTGAGATAGCAACGCATGCGAGTTCGACCGAGCAGTGCTCTAACAATCTCCCCCTTTGTCAATTTTAGTGAAAAACTATCAATACATATGGAATACAAAAATAAATGAATAAACTTTTGTATCTCCTATTCCACATGCCTAATATTCAACATTACTCGAAATCTTCGTCACTTCCAAGTACTCCAATGATCCCAAAGGTTGTAAGTTCAACATCATCGTTGTTGAAAATCCGTAGCTATAACAATGAGAAAACAAGTATTCTCAATCATTGTTATACAGTGTCATAGTATCTTTATACATCATCAAAGTTCAATCGTATCACAAATTCGACAACAATACTATGGTGATATGTATCACTCCCCCTTAGTCAATACTCCATCTCACATGGAAACCACTCCCCCTTACATAATGATCCGAAAACCATATGTATTTGTAGTGTGAACTACATATTAATTCTCCCCCTTTTGTCAATAAAATTTGCAAAGGTACGAAAACGGGATCCTAATGAAATTTCCAAAAGAGACATTTCATGACCAAAAGAAAGCACATATCAAATTATTTAGATGCAATCATATAGCCGAAGCTAAATGCTTTCATCAAGGAGTTTATAAAGATACAAGATAACCCCTATAATAGTCCACAACCGCACTCCCCACAAAGATTTGGCAATTAAGCACAAGTTCAATTAAGAACTCTCCCCCATAATATGTCACTCCCGAAAGAACAACAAGAGCGACCTTAATTTCAAAAGAAAAGAAGGATTTCTTTGGACATAACAAATCACATACGAGTATGAATTTGAATCCAAAAATACTCAATTAAATTAACCACAAGAGAACCCATGATTAATTTAATCGGAAATATACAATCAAATTAACCACAAAAGTGATAAATTTAATTGGTCATGCTCGACATAAGAGAACTTACAGAGCCTCATAGTATAAACATAAAAATATGGATCAGGGAAGATCAATACTGCGGAATACACAAGGATTCATTCTATTTTCCATCACTATTCGCACAATGACATACAATACACATAATCCTTGTAAACAAAAGATTCCAACCTATCTTTCATCAATAAATGACATGATAGGCTTAACTTTTGTATTGTCAAAAGTTCATTCATTCTTTTATCAATACATGTATATCGACATATGAAAGACTTAACTTTTGACAAGGTATGGGACAATCATAGTTCACGGACGCAAACACACATATCCCATAACAAAATTCAATATGTAAAACCATAAAGATTAATACTGCAAAAATCACCTTCCAAACAATTTTAGAGTTTAAACAAATAAACCTAAAAACATGAAGATGAAAACGTTGGACATAGCTATGTGTAATCACAATAATGGCTATTCCAAACTCTAGTTATTCTTCTAAACAAAACAAGAAAATAGAAGATTTACTAGACAAATAAAATCAACAAGCTAAACCAAAAACAGACTCCTATGCCAAAGCCGAACACGAACTGAAGTCAGATAGATGGTTCACTATCCTCATGAGTCGTGAGGTCTTTGAGCTTGTGATTGACACCATCCATTGCATCTTCATAAAAGAGATTCTTTTTGAGAAGATCACTGATGTGAGATTCTATGAGACCAAGGTCAGAGGTAACCTTTTTCAACTCAACTTTTAACACATCAAGACTTTTCAAAGTATCAACGAGCTGTAGTTTTGATTCCTCAAAGTATTTAAGAAAATCGTGAACTACTTCAGCAGATACCATATCCTCATTCTCAACATTATCATGAGTATAGGAATAGTAACATAAGGCATTGGGATGATCATCTTCAACAAGGGTTCTTTACTTACTCCCTTTAGACTCGAAACCTATACCTTTATCAAGAAACCCTCTTGCAAACCCACAGGAACGTGAAGATGGAGAGGAAGACATTCTTGACAAACAATAATACCCAGAGTATGCGTACAATACTCAAGAAATTGGTATTTAAAAGGTTTTCCAGGGAAGGAAGTTTTTTTTTTAGGGTTTTCAAAAGTTGACTCGTACCAGAACACGGGTATTCGTGCGAATACAACTTTCTACAAAAAGGTTTTTAAAACTAAAAACTTTTGCTACATGAAAATTCATAAATTTCTCAATAAATTCCATAACTTAAGAGAAGCAATTTAGAGCACAAGATTAGCAAGCAATATTATTGCAATGAAAACTTCTTTAATAAAAAGAGAACAACAAGAAACGACATTAAACACTTAAGCAACCTTCTTTGCAAACAATAGTTTAGCTATAGACGATAAGAAAATAGCTCCACTAAACAAAAGCAGTATGCTAACAATATACCTGATTATTGACACATCTTACTCAACAGGATTTTTATGAGTAAGTTCTTTAACCCTTGTGATTAATTAGCACAAGTATGAGCACTGAGCTCATTAAAAGAATTGTGTTTTCGGTCGAATCTATTTTTCCTTCCGACTCTAGAAAAGGATCCTTTTTGATGTGAGAAATTATCATAAAACTTACTGTCATCAAAATATGAGACATAGTTTGAGTCCTTACCAAAGGATTTTTGCCTTGAGGGAATTGACAACCTGTTGATAGTTTCTTTATTCCTTTTAATCATCTCCTTCAGGATGTTTCTCATATCATCATTTTTGCTCCTTTCTCCTGGAATCTTATTCACATCAAGGGCAACATTATCTTCTCTTTTAACGGTAGAAGAGACTTGTTATTTCCTTAATTGTTTTTTGTTAAGACTTCTGTTATGCTTCGGAGCATTTGAGGAACTCATTGAACTGAATTTCCTGGTAGCATACACAGGGTAAGTACGAAAACCAATTGGTTTAGACATACGAATGTTAGTTACACCTTTGAGGATTAATTTTAAGGTGTGTTGAAGCTGAACAAAGGAATTTTTATTCAACCTAGAGTTTCCCTTTTGTTTAACAAAACCTTTTGCCTTACAAAAGAGACATACTTTCTGATCACAAGAGTGATTAGACAGTACAGTCTTAACAGTCTCGTTAGGAGATTTCTTCCTTCCATGTGATGTAGAACATCCTTGATTGGAGGAGACTAAAACATCTTTTCTGAATGGAAGGGATTCCGATTTTACTTCTGGAGCCGGAACATTTTCAGTCGTAGCAGAAATACTTGATATGTTGGACTGCTTAGAGCATCCTTGAATAGAGAGATTACTCAAGCGATGTTCAATTTCCAAAGCATCCTTTTTGAGGCTTGCCTCAAGAGATATACGTGAAGAATGATCTTCAATATTTTCTTTGCAGTCCCTTACAATACCAAGTAGAACATCGACATGATGTTTTAACCGATTAAATCTATCAGCTTGGATTCTAACAAGATTTAGAATCAAATCACTCTCTTCAGCTGTTTCCCGTTCATTTAGAGAGATAGACTCTTTTGAAGGGTAATCGGAATAACACATGCAAGAGCCTGTCTATCTAGTTTGAACACAAGGTTCGTCTATATTTGAGATTGAAGAATCTTTCTCTTTAATAGAAATAGATGAGACAGAACTTTTATTTCCGGTGACGCGTTTAGCAGAGATAATACTCTTGTCCATAGAGTCAGATCGCTACAAACACAGACTTGTAAGTTCTTGAACGTGTTTGCCTGCTCTGATACCAATTGAAAAAGCGGGGGTACAACAACCTCACCCAATATTTCTATTAGCAATCTGTATGGACTAACTCCAATATACTTTCAAGAGAATCAACTAGACTCAATCTTAATAAAGTATATCAAAGAGTTATAATATCTCTATTTCACAATGTAATCAGCAAATCGAACAGATAGAAATCCGTGAGCCTGATTATTATTTGAAATAACTTGAACGGTACCAAATACCAATGTCCAAGTGTCAATCAATGTAAATTAACAACCAAAGGTTAGATATTCTAATTGATTGATCTTAACGCACAACCTGTGATATTTCAATTATATAACAAAATATAATGCGGAAAAGAAATAACACATACACCAGAATTTTGTTAACGAGGAAACCTCAAATGCAGAAAAACCCCGGGACCTAGTCCAGATTGAACACACACTGTATTAAGCCGCTACAAACACTAGCCTACAACAAACTAACTTTGGTCTGGACTGTAGTTGAACCCCAATCAATCTCACACTGATCCAAGGTACAGTTGCGCTCCTTACGTCTCTGATCCCAGCAGGATACTACGCACTTGATTCCTTAGCTGATCTCACCCACAACTAAGATTTTCTACGACCCAAAGTCGAAGACTTTAATAAACAAATCTGTATCACACAGAAAAGTCTATGATAATAGATAAATCTGTCTCCCACAGAAATACCTACGAGTTTTGTTCCATCTTTTGATAAATCAAGGTGAACAGGAACCAATTGATAATCCAGACTTATATTCCCGAAGAACAACCTAGTATTATCAATCACCTCACAATAATCTTAATCGACGCGGCGAAAGAAGATATTTTGGAATCACAAACGATGAGACGAAGATGTTTGTGAATACTTTTATATCTTGCCTATAGGAGATATTAATCTCAAGCCAATCGTTCAGATTGTACTCCACACGATAGAATCAACAAGCTCAGATCACACAACTACAAGAAAGTAATTTCGGTCTGGCTTCACAATGCTAATGAAGTCTTCAAGTCGTTAACCTACAGGGTCTCGATAAGAAACCTAAGGTTAAAGGAGAATCGACTCTAGCTTATACAACTAGTATCACACGGGAGGTGTGGGGATTAGGTTTCCCAGTTGCTAGAGTTCTCCCTTATATAGTCTTTCAAATCAGGTTTTGCAATCAATGTTAGCTCAGTAACAAAGCATATATATTCACCGTTAGATGAAAAACCTGATTAGATTCAAGCTAATATCTTTCAACTGTTGGATTGAAAACTTATCTTGTTACACACAAATGAAATGCACGATTTTAGGTTTGTGTAACCGTACCCAAACATGTACATTTGTTGGTTCAACAATAGTTAACCAAGTGGTTATCCATATGAGCACTTTAATATCAACCATATTCTTCTTCACCATAACTAGTTCAAATGACTCAAATGAACTAGTTAGAGAGTTTTTCAATTGTATAAATCTCAAAGAGGTATACAAGACACAATTGAAGCAAAAATGATTTGATTCACTCGAATCGATTCATGAACTTTATAGCCACGGTTTGCAAATTGCATTCCTTAGTTAATATAAATATAAGTTCACAAATATTCGTCTTTAAATATAACCAACTCAAGTACGCGGACTTAGTTCGCGGACTTAAGTTCCCGGAAGGAGTTCACAAACTCCAGCAGATATTCTCGGGATGAGAACCTCCGCCAGTACGCGGGATGGGTTCGCGGACTGAGTTCATAGCTTTTGTTCCGGTTTTCCTGATCAACAAAGTACGCATACTTTGGTTCAAGGAATAAGTACTTATACATATATGTGTTGCCACACAATGCTTATATCTAATAATGGTTATATAATCTAAACTCTCATTTCAATCATTGAAACATTCTTAGAGGACGTTATATAGTTGTTATTCACAAACCATTTTTCGTCAAAGCCATTTTCAAAGTGATTGAAACATAACATGACTTTCTTCACTAGGTAAAGATGAACTTGGCCAAAGCGAAAGCTTACCAACACGTATTTCGGGAAATAGATAAGCGAGATAAACTCGGCTCGAAATAGCAATTGTGTATAATCAAAGTATATATAGCAAAACGACTTTTGTCTCAAAATAGGAGATAGACTTTTGAGTGATAGATAAGTTCAAGTCTCGACATACCTTTTAGTCGATGAAGTTCCACCAGTTCCTTGAGTAGTTCTTCGTCTTGTATGATGATTGTCATGGAGTTCTTGAGCTCAACTACACTTTCTATCCTAGTCCGAGACTTAGCTATAGTAGACTAGAAATCAAGACTTATAGTTTTGATCACTAACATTAACAAACATGCTTGAGATAGCAACGCATGCGAGTTTGACCGAGCAGTGCTCTAACAGACACAAGATGCACATGACAACACAATCAAGTTGTGTTGTGGTGAACAACAATTTGTCCACCATGACCCTTTTGGTTGGAATTCATGGAACCCTGCCTTTCCTTATGTTTAGACCATGTTTTCTTCTCTAGTGATCTAAATCTATCTTTGGAAACTAATTTCTTCGATGAAGATAAGATCTTACATACCTCAGCTGTTTTCTCCGCTAATTTAAGCTTGGTAGCTAGACAATCTGCTCTTCGTTGAAGCTTGTTGACATATATCATCTTGTGTTTGTACTTGAAACACTTTGAAAGTTCATGACCCTTGAGAGAACAATAGGAGCATGTCAACGCATAAGATGATTCAGGTGCCTGTGAGGTGCAAGCTGCTAGGCACAAAGTATATCCTGAAACATTAAACATAGAGTTTCCAAAAGAAGGGTTAATTGATTCTTCCATCTTGATTGCAATCATTGAAACATTCTTCTCTAATGTTATAACAGTCGTTATTCACGACTATCGTCATCAAAGCTATTTTCAAGATTGAAACGTCATCATGATATTCGTCACGGGTTAAGATGAAAAGTGGTTAAAGCGAAAGCTTACCAACACATATTTCTAGAAAAAGATAGGCGAGTAAACTCGGCTCGGAATAGCAAATTTGTATGTATGAATACTATCATACTTATACGACTTTGTCTCAAGAATAGGAGATAGAGAGATAGACTTTTGAGTGATAGATAAGTTCAAGTCTCCACATACCTTTTAGTCGGATGAAGTTCCACTAGTTCCTTGAGTAGTTCTTCGTCTTCGTAAGATGATCGTCGTGGAGTCTGGAGCTCAACTACACTTAAATGTCCTAGTCCGAGACTAAGCTATAAGTAGTCTAGAAATCAAGACATATAGTTTTGACAACTAAACTTGACAAACATGCTTGAGATAGCAACACATGCGATTTCGACCGAGCAATGCTCTAACAAAAGGTATGAAAACTAGTGGGATCCTCATGAAATTTTCATAGAGATACTTCAAGACCAAAAGAGAACAACACACCAACTTGTTTCGATGATTTCACATAGTCGAAACTTAGTGTATTCATCAAGGAGTTTATAAAGATACAATATAACCCCTACAATATTCCATTACCGCACTCCCTACGAAGATTTGGAAATTAAGCACAACTTCAATTAAGAACTCTCCCCCATAAAATGTCATTCCCGAAAGAACAACAAGAGCGACCTTGCTTTTGAAAGAAAAGAAGGATTTCTTTGGACAAACACTAAGATACTCAACAGAAATTCAACTACTAAAACAAATGCAGAATTGAAATAACACTTTAATCTGGAGTTCCAAACTAAATTGCCCAACGGATCGAGATGAGTGCCGGGGAACGAATTTAGGAAAGAATAATGAACCAAAACAACACCAATAGACTGACGTAAGTGTTGAAATGTAACAATATCTAATGGTTTGGTGAGAATATTAGCCAATTGTTGTTCCGAAGGCACAAATTCTATATTTATGATACCATTTTCATATAGATCTCGATTAAAATGATACCTTATATAAATGTGCTTAGTTATTGAGTGCTCAACGGGATTCTCAGTGATTCAAATCGCGCTAGAGTTGTCACAAAAGATCTTCACTATTCCAATATCAATTCCATAAACAACAAGCATTTATTTCATCTAGAGAAGTTGAGTACAACATGAGCCTGCAGCAATATATTCTGCCTCACATGTAGACAGGGATTTTGAATTTTGTTTCTTGTTATTACAAGCCATAATATTCAATGCTACATAGTAGAAACCCCCTGATGTACTTTTTATGTCTTCCACACAACCTGCCCAATCAACATCTGAATAGGCAGAAAGATCGGTGTTAGTATCAAAAGTGTAAGATAGATCATACCCGACCGTGTGATTGACATATCGTATGATCCTTTCGTAGCTACAAAATGAGATTCTTTTGGATTTTCCTGAAACCTAGCACAACAACCAACACTAAAAGCAATATCAGGTCTAGTGGTTGTAAGATATCAAAGGCTTCCATTGATAGATCGATAGAGTTTTTGATCCACATTCACACATTTCTCATCTCAATGTAGTTTACCCGTGGTGGGCATGGGAGTCAGTTTTGGTGTTGACTTATCAAGACCGAATCTTGTGACAAGATCTCTTGCATTTTTTTTTGAGATAAGTAAATTTCATCCTTGTGTTGTTGAATTTGTAAACACAAAAAGAATTTTAATTCACTAACATTGCTCATTTCAAACTCCTTCATAAGAGAGACTTGAAAATCTTTTGCAAGTTTCTCAGATGTTGATCCATAGATGATATCACCTACATAGACTTGAGAAATAACAACATCTTTCCCACTCCATTTTGGTAAACAACGTTTTATCAAATTCACCTCTCGAAAAACCTTTCCTAAAGAGGGAAATAGTCAGTTTTTCAAACCAGGCACGAGGTGCTTGTTTTAACCTATATAATTCCTTATTAAGCTTAAGGACATGATCTGGGAAGTCAGGGTTTTCGAATCCCTTAGGTTGAGAGACATAAACCTCTTCCTTTAAATTTTCATTTAGGAAAGCAGATTTAATTTCCATTTGAACCAGCTTAACCTTAAGAAAACAAGCATGAGCTAATAATAACCGAATGGACTCAAGGCGTGCCACATGAGCAAAGGTTTCGTCACAGAATTTCACAACTACAAGTACGCATACGGGTATGCATACTTTAGTTCCAGTCATGGATCACATACATGCAAGAATGCACACTATGTTTATAATCCAATCATGGTTAAGTATTCTAAACTCCTATTTCAATCATTGAAACTTTCTTAGAGGATGACAATAGACGTTTTCACACACTATTAGCATAAAAGAAATTTTCAAGTTATTGAAATAATCATAACGAAACATTCCAAGTCTACACCAAATGATTGTATCACACAAACCATGTAAAATATTACTCGACGATTTTCACATGATCATCTTTTGACTTTCGTGAATAATATAAGATGAACTTGGTTGAAGCGAAAGCTTACCAACACATATTCCGAAAAATATGTAAGCGAGTTAAACTCAGCTCAAAATCTCAAATGTGTATAATCGACAAATATATGGTAATACGACTTTTGTATCAATATAGGAGATATAGTAGAAATAGACTTTCCAAGTGATAGATGAGTTTTAGTCTACACATACCTTTTATTGGTGAAGTTCCACAAGCTCTCCTTAGTAGTTCTTCGTCTTCAATTGATGAACGCCGTGAAGTCTAATGCTCAACTACACAATCTATCCTAGTCTGAGACATTACTATAAGTACACTAGAAATCAAGACTTATAGTTTTGATCACTAACATTGACAAACAAGCTTGAGATAGAAACGCTTGCGTTTGACCGAGCAGTGCTCTAACAAGACTTTTGAGTGATAGATGAGTTTAAGTCTCCACATACCTTTTGTTGATGAAGTTCCACAAGCTCCCCTTAGTAATTATTCGTATTCAATCGATGAACGCCGTGAAGTCTAATGCTCAACTACACTTTCTATCATAATCCCATACTTAGCTATAAGTAGACTAGAAATCAAGACTTATAGTTTTGGCAACTAAACTTGACAAGCAAGTTTGAGATAGCAACACTTGCGAGTTCGACTGAGCAGTGCTCTAACAATCTCCCCCTTTGTCAATTTTAGTGACAAAACTTTCAATACATATGGAATACAAAATAAATAAACTTTGTAGCTCTCAATCCAAATGCTTGATTTCCTTGGTTATTCAACATTACTCGGAATCTTCGTCACTTCCAAGTACTCCAGTGATTCTGAATGTGTTCAACTCAGCATCATAGTTGTTGAAGATCCGTAGCTATAACAATGAGAAAACAGTAGCTCTCACTCATTGTTATACAGTGTCATAGTATTATCACACAACATCAAAGTCCAATTGTATCACAACTTTGAAAACAATACTATGGTGATATGTATCACTCCCCCTTAGTCAATACTCCATCTCACATGAAAACGACTCCTCCTTACATAATGATCCATAAAGCATATGTATCTGTAGTGTGAACTACACATCGATTCTCCCCCTTTTTGTCAATATAAATTGGAAAAGCTATGAAAACTAGTGGGATCCTAATGAAATTTCCATAGAGATACTTCATGACCAAAAGAGAACATATCAACTTTGTTTTGATGATTTCACATAGCCGAAAATAGTGTATTCATCAAGGAGTTTATAAAGATACAAAAAAACTCCGACAATATTCCAGAGCCGCACTCCCCACAAAGATTTGGCAATTAATCATAAGTTCAATTAAGAACTCTCCCCCATAAAATGTCATTCCCGAAAGAACAACAAGAGCGACCTTACTTTTACAAGAAAAGAAGGATTTCTTTGGACATAACAAATTACATACGAATATGAATTTGAATCCAAAAATACTCAACCAAATTAACCAGATGAAAACCCATGATTAATTTAATCGGAAATTCTCAACATAAGAGAACTTACAGAGAAGTGGATCATAGAAAGACCAATACTGCGGGATGTTCAAAGATTCATTCTATTTTTCATCAATATTTGCATAGAGACATGTAAATAGACTTAATCTTTGTAGATAAATGTTTATCCTATCTTTATCAATATTTGCATAATGACATACTTAACTTTTGTTGTCAAAATTTCATTCTATCTTTTATCAATAAAGACATATGATATACTTAACCTTTGAGCAAATATGGGACAATCATAGTTCACGGACGCAAACACACATATCCTATAACAAGTTGCAATATATAAAACTCTAAGGATTAATACTGAAAATTCATCTTCCAAAAACTACAAATGAGTTTATAAGAGAACTACTCCAAGAATCCAAGTGCCCAAGTCCAAGAGAAGTGGAACAAGTGCGATGAAACGAAGCAAAACACTCAAAAACATGAGTCGGGACAAAAACCATTCTTAACTCATCCAAATTTAGGACTTCTCATTAACATTTTTAAGAGAATTCAAATAGTAAGATAATGCAAAAGGAATGAGGTCATTTTGAGTTCGGACGAAGATGTTACGGCCAAAACAAGTTTACCGAAAATTGACGTCTACAGGAAAGTATGCATACCGGTTTGCAAACTAATTTTCGTGACCTGGAGTAGTATGCAAGCGGGTTTGCGTACTAAAATCCCTGGATTTTGATTTTAAATGATGGTATGTGTACCATGAAGTCCAAACATCCCGAACTACTGTTTTCAAACCTAAACATTTAAGAACCTTAAACACAGATCAAGTTAGGTAGAAATGAACGATAATCAAGGTACATGGATCATTATAAGTACTCTAAGCAAATAAAAACACAAATCATGCTCAATTTTATAGACATAACTTTTTAGAAGAATCCAATCGAATTCTGGGGCATTACCAAAGATTCAAAACCATACCTGACATAATATGTGTGCCCCAATTCTCGTGCTTCCCTCACTGTATAATAGCAGGGCATTCTTTGGTGAGGATGCACATACAACACCATCAAGTTGTGTTGAGGTGAACAATGTCTTGCTCACCACAAGTGACTGAAACAGACTTTTCCCCAACTATGGACTTTTCACCATCAATAGTTTTTGGATTATTCCGTTTCACTTTTGGATTATCATGAAAGAGATTGCTTTTAGAACCTTTCACATCCAAATCCATCTTTCCAAAGAACTTTTTAAGTTCCAACATCATGGATACTGCCTTCTCCATAGTCATGGAATTTTCTGGGAGATCATTCCTTTTCACACCCAAAGCATCATTAACTTCTTTAATATCCACTTCTGAGTGTGTTGAGAAACAACCTGACCCTTCTTCCCATTACTCTCTTCTGGAATTTTCGGAAGAGAATTGGATTGACTATTCTTTTGCAAGTTACTTTTTCTCAAATTGGGAGCATCGGATCTTGTCTTCGTATTTACGAAGTTATCCTTTTGATAACCATTACGATTGTGAAAAGGATTCGTATGACGTTTAGGTTTATCACAACACTGATTCCTTTGCCTAAAGGTTGGACAGTTACAACCTGTAATGTTAAGGGGATTAATCTTAACATATGATCTTGGTTTCACAACTTCTTGTGATGCCCAAACAAGAACATCATGAAGTTTCTATTCCTTATACGGAAACAACATCTCCTTCCAGGTGACCTTTATTTCCGCAATAGTGGCAAACATAAGGAATGTTCTTACCTAGATCCGTGTGTGCTGACTTTGGAGGTTGATATACTTTGCTCTTTCTAAACTTAACTGTCGGTGAAGGTATTTCACTTTTGCCATCAGTGGAAACCTTTTGTTTGGAAGAATCACTAGCCTTGACAAATTTTACCTTTTTGCTAATAGTTGGAGCATCTATTCCCTTATAGCCCAATCCTCGTGTAACACGATGATTTTTACTTGCTTGAACTAGTATCTAACTTTTTGAAGTCATCTTCTAACATCTTGATTTTATCAAGAGCAGCAGTTAAACCAGCCTCAAGGCGTTTTTCTCGAGCGAGATAAACGCTTTCTCTGTCATCAAAACGTGTTTGTTAGGAGTTAATCTTTGCTTCAGATGCTGCAAGTTTCTCTTCCAACAAAAAATACTTTTGATAAATATTATCACATTCAAGTGACTTTATACGTAGGTTTTCCTCGGAATCCTTGTGTTAGAGCATTGCTCGGTCGAACTCGCATGCGTTGCTATCTCAAGCATGTTTGTCAATGTTAGTGATAAAAACTATAAGTATTGATTTCTAGTCTATTATAGCTAAGTATCGGACTAAGATAGAAAGTGTAGTTGAGCTCAAGGATTTCATGGTGATTCATCATACAAGTAGAAGAACTACTCAAGGAATCTGTGGAACTTCTCGACAAAAAGGTATGTGAAGACTTGAACTTATCTGTCACTCAAAAGTCTATCTACTCTATCTCCTACTTCTTGAGACAAAAATTCGTATGCTATATATAGACTTAGATTATACACATTTGGTATTTCGAGCCGAGTATACCTCGCCTATCTATATCTCGAAATATGTGTTGGTAAGCTTTTCGCTTCAACCAAGTTTATACCTAGTGACGAAAGTCATGATATGTTTCAATCACTTTGAAAATTGCTTTGACGAGAAATGGTGTAACAACTACATAACGTCCTCTAAGAATGTTTCAATGATTGGAATGAGAGTTTAGATTACACAGCCAATGATGGACATAAGCATTGTTGTGGAAACACATTTATTTATAAGTCCCATTCCTTGAACCAAAGTTTTCGAACTTTGTTGATCAAGAGAACCGGAAGAATGGCAAGTGCCAAGTCCGCGAACTCAGTCCGCGAACTGACGAAATTCTCAAACCCGATAATTTTTGCTGAAGTTGACAAACTACTTGCGTGAGCTAAGTCCGCGGACTGGCGAAGTTCACATCCCGAGAATTTCTGCTGGAGTTTGTAAACTCTGTCCGGTGTTTTAAGTCCACGAACCTAGTCCGCGAACTTAAGAAGGTTATATATCTGAAGATGATTTATGAACTTAAACTTTAAAAACACTAAGGAATACAGTTTGCAAACCATGGCTATAAAAGTTCATGAACCGATTTAAGTGAATCAAATCATCTTTGCTTCAATTGTGTCTTGTGTAGTTACATAAGATTTCCTTGCAATTGAACAACTCTCTAACTAGTTCATTTGAGTCATTTGAACTAGTTATGGTGAAGAAGAACATGGTTGACATGAAATGCTCATATGGCTAACCTTTTGGTTAACTATTGTTGAACCAACAATGTACACGTTTGGGTACAGTTAACAAACCTAGAAGCGTGCAGTTCATTCGTGTATAACAAGCTAAGTTTTCGATCTAACGGTTGAAAAATATTAGCTTGAATCTAAATCAGGTTTTCATCTAACGGTGAATATTGATTGCTTTGTTGCCAAGGCAAAACCCTGATTTGAAAGACTATATAAAGGAGACATCTAGTATTGTGCAAAACTAATCCCCACACCTTACGTGTGATACTAATTTGCGTACTAGAGTTGGTTCTCCTTTAACCTTTGGTTTTCTTCTTCTAAAACCAGGTTAACGACTTAAAGACTTCATTGGGATTTTGAAGCCAGACCGATACTACTTTTATCATAGTTGTGTGATCTGATCTTGCATCTACTATCGTACGAGTACAATCAGATTGATTGGCTTGAGATTTGATATCTCCGATAAGCAAGATATAAAAAGTAATCACAAACATCTTCGTCTCATTGTTTGTGATTCCACAACATCTTGTTTCGCTACCATACGATTAAGATTGTTGTGAGGTGATTGATTAATCTAGGCTGTTCTTTGGGAATATAAGACCGGATTATCAATTGGTTCATGTTCACCTTGATTATTATCAAAAGACGGAACAAAAACTTTAGGGTTTTTCTGTGGGAGACGGATAGATCCTTTGATAGACTTGTCTGTGTGAGACAGATTTGTTTATTGTCAAAGCCTGCGATTTTGGGTCGTAGCAACTCTTAGTTGTGGGTGAGATCAGCTAAGGGAATAAAGTGCGTAGTATCCTGTTGGGATCAGAGGCGTAGGGAGTACAACTGTACCTTGGATCAGTGGGAGACTGATTAGGGTTCAACTACAGTCCAGTCCGAAGTTAGCTTGGAGTAGGCTAGTTTATGTAGTTGCTTAATACAGTGTGTGTTCAATCTGGACTAGGTCCCGGGGTTTTTCGGCATTTGATGTTTCCTCGTTAACAAAATTTCTGGTGTCTGTGTTATTTAAATTTCCGCATTATATTGTTTTATCTTTATAATTGAAATAATACATGTTGTGTGTTAGATCATCAATTGGAGTAATCCAACCTTTGGTTGTTGATTGTCATTGATTGATCCTCGGATATTGGTCTTTGGTACCATCTGAGTTATTCCTTGTATTTGATTAGGACTCGCTGATTTCTATTAGCTTGAGTAAATCAAAACAAGAGAGAGATATTAACTCCTTGAGATACTTTTACCTAGATTGAGTCTGACTGTCTAGTTGATTCTCTAGAAAGTATTTCGGAGTTAGTCCATACAGATTGCTAAGCGAAATACTGGGTGGTGTTGTTAGACCCCCGCTTTTTCACCTTGAAGATCGATTCGTTAGAAAGATTTGAAACATAAACACCTGCTTAACATCTTCTCAATTAGGTGTGACATGAGAAGTTGTCATCTTCTTCTTTTCCAATGAATTCAAAACCTTAACATACGCTGAGACTTCCTCATTAACATCTAGATCAATATCTGAACCACCTTCATCAGAAAGTTCATCCAACTGTTCTTCTAGGCGTAGTTCTCAGACTTCAACAGGTTCTACATTAAGAGAATGTTCAGATATTTACCTAGATGTGACAGTTCTCTCAGTTGAATCCAAGCTTTTAAAATCATCTGGTAATCTATGAATTGGTACGTTAGTAGAGATAAAAATCATATTAGAGATAGACTTGTCCACAAAAATCATATTGCCTCAAACACAGACTTATGAGGTCTTAGCGTGTTTGCCTGCTCTGATACCAATTGAAAAAGTGGGGGTCTAACAACCACACCCAATATTTCGCTAAGCAATCTGTATGGATTAACTCCAATATACTTTCAAGAGAATCAACTAGACAGTCAGACTTCATCTTAAGAAAAGTATATCAAAGAGTTATATCTCAATTTCTCAATTCAATCTGCAATTAAACAAATAGGAATTTCCGAGCCCGATTGAATATAAGAAATAACTTGGACGGTATCAAAAACCAATATCCAAGTGTCAATCCTTTTAATCAACAACCAAAGGTTGGATTCACAATTGATTGAACTTACGCACAACCTGTGATATTTAAATTATATGATAAAATATAATGCAAAAAAGAAATAACACAGACACCAGAAGTTTTGTTAACGAGGAAACCGCAAATGCGGAAAAACCCTAGGACCTAGTCCAGATTTGAACACCACACTGTATTAAGCGCCACAGACACTAGACTACTCCAAGTTAACTTCAGACTGGAATGTAGTTGAGCCCTAACTGATAGACACATTTTTGTGTCTAATTTGATCTCAATACTATATATTGTTGGCACTCGATTTTTGTACTAATATTGTGTTTTTATGTATTTTTAGGTATTTTTGGAAATAAACATTTTTTGAAAAAACGGCTCGAAAAGTTGTCTAAAGCACCGAGAGGAACGTGTTATTCGGACTCTCACTTTTGGATAAGGGGCACCTCAATTACTAAGGGGCACATTCTTTACTATTTGCACCCATGGCGCCAGCTGTTATTCGCACCCCCATCTCTGTTAGGGGGAGGTCATCTTCTTCATTCAAATTCCAGTTTTGGCGGGAAGTTTTGTCAAGGTGAAGAACATAATTAAGGTTCGTGTTTCGGAAGAGATTTAAGCAGACTCAATGGATGAAATTGCATGGGACGACTTGATTAAGTTTGGAAGGCATAGTATGATCAACGGTTCGGGTTAAAATTGGCTGGAGCGTCAGATGGAATAATCCAGGGAGTTGCGTGTTTTATTAACCTGATATTGCTGTTTTGGTTTTGGACGAATTCTAGTGAGATTAAAACGCTACAATCAGTTAGGCTGGGCCTGTTGCAGCTAAACAGGACAGCTAATTGCATCAAATTCGAAGAAATTGGGTTGGAGAATCATATTTAAGAAAAACAGGGAGGATATATCTTCTCGGGTTTATTTCCGGGAAGTGTGTGCTGTAATTGGAGGTTCGCGTGTGGAAACTGGGGTTTCGGTGACTTTTGGAACGTGTTTGTAGCATGACAGCTAAGGAATAATGTGTGGGTTGATAAATCAGGGAAGAAAATCCGTGACCGGCAATGAAGAATACTATCGAGTAATGAAAGAATATATGGAGTTATGACACTTGATTTCGGTGCATGAAGGAGTATATAAGGGTGTGGTGGAATAATAGAGAGGGGATGGAGAGAATTGGGAGCAGTTTAGGACATTAGAGAGCCGGAAAAATCAGAATTGCAGAGGTTAGTTTGCTGCTGGTGAAGAACAAACGAAGAACATAAGACGCACATTTAGCTGCAGTTTAGAACAGTCGTAATTGCTACAGTGCCTACGACATCTAGCTTTTATCGTTCTCTGTGACTATTGAGTTTGTAACAAATATAAGTGTTACAAACCCGGTTTTTATTATTTCATCTCCATTTTCATCTTTGTAAACACCCTTTGAGCAATAAAAATGAATTTTGAGCGTGTTTTCAATATGCAGAGCTAGAACCCATCACTGGAACGACGGAGGAAGTTGTATTTCATCCTTGGGGTAATTCAATAAATTCCTTATTTACTTTTTGCACAAATTTTAAATGATTTATGATTTCTATTAATCAATTGTTATCTTGTTAGATAGTGTATGCTTTGTCTTAGATGCTTTAGATACACTATGCTTGTAGTTTACAATTGATGTTTTACGAAATCTACTTTGGAAAAGAATAGAGTTATTGTTTCTTTTGTTTTGAGCTACAAATGTCTAGGATTAATTTATGAACCCCATGAACATGAAAAGCAGTGGAATCCCGAGTCCCGATCTCTCTTCATCCTGTGACAAAATTTGTATATATATTTTTCTTTTATTTTGGTTTATTAATTCTTAAAAACAATCTCATTAATTCCGAGTGAACGACAACCTTTCTTACCACTATAAAAATTCCATCAATTTTGGCGCCGCCGACGCGGACTTGTGTATAGATTTGTTTTTTTTAGGTTTTTTTAGGTTTTTTTTTATTATTTTTGTTCTTTTTTATGCGTTTTGGTATTTCTTGTTTGCTTTCAGATTTGGAGCTGAGCTAAAGAAAAAGAGAGAAAGTGCTGAAAAGAAAAGCGAAGATAAAGAAGGAAACAAAGAAGGAATCCAAAAGGAGTGAAGAAGAAGATTTTGTATATTATTTTATTTTTTTAGAAACTGTAATTAAGGTTCTTATTTTTGTAATATTTTATTTATTTATTTTTTGGACATTTTTTTTTCTTTTCTTTCGGACATTGAACGAGACTGATAGGGTAACGAGCTTAATGGGAAAGTCATTCGAAAAATATTGGTTACTCTTTTAAGCATACTTCGAAGTTCATGATGGTTTCTGTGAGTTGAATGCGTGACTGCGCCACCTTGTAATTCCGGTGAGGCCTTGGGTATCAAAGCTCCACTGAGCTTCCCTCGCCTCAATTCAACTTACTTTAACTCGGATTGATTCCAGAGGGGTTTTCTCAAATTGTAAAGAATTCCCTTTTGAAGGATTAGAAGCTGGTCTAGAAACAATCTAAGGGAGCCATCATGCTTTTTGTTTCCTAGATAAAATAGGTTTGTTGTGGTCGAGTCAGCCTTGTTTGTGCTTGTGTAGAATTCCCTTGCAGTTAGGATGTCAAACTGGTATTATAATAGCCATCACAATGAGTATGATTATCCAACTGAACATCATGGACATTACTCTTACCATAGTGTGAATAGTGGTTGGGAACGCCAACCTTTGGAAGGATATGGGTCATACCCTGGTGAGCCCAATTACTATCCACACGTGCATCAGTCTTACGAGCAAGAAGATTATAGTACTAGTTCTTCGTCTCTAGAGGATACAATCAAACTATTGAAAAGTAGTCCTTTTTTTGATCCCTTTGTTCCTATTCCTCCTTTAAAAGAGTCCCCCAGGAAGTTAGCTGAGTCGACGCGTAAGTTAGCTGAGATGAATAGTATAATTATAGACGAAAGAACTATAATAATGAGTGAACCTTCTTTAGAAGACCACCTCAAGCGGATAGCTGAGATGAACGAAAGAATTACTCGAAATTATATGAATTTCCAACACAGTGTTCCCAGTTTTACCCTTGAAAATGAGGATAGTTACTATTCACCTAATCAAGATGATGAGGATAAAATTGGAGACACTATATTAGATGAGGTTCGATCTCTTTCATGTTATTATGATGAGGATAGTGTTGATGGAGAATCATACTTATGTAGGAATAGTGATCAGGATATGATTACTCCAATTGAGCTTTACAATGATAATATTATTTCTAGTTCAAATCCAAATAATTTTAATAATTATTCACCTATTCAAAAGGACGAGGATTTGATTAGAGATACCCTCGTTTTAGACGATGTAGTATTTCCTGTTTACAAAGCCGATAATGATTTAGAGGAACGAGTTTATTCTGAGAATAATGTTTTAGAGTCTAGCGATTTAGAAACAATAGTCTTAGACGAAGAAAATGAACTCGTAGAGCTTTTAAATATGAGTGAGGATGCATCACCTGAGTATATCCTAAAAGAAGCAATTGACCATTTTCAGGATTCCGATAATCTAGAAATTAGGGAAATTATATTTAGTCTATCTAGAGACACCCAAAACTCTAAGTTTGGGGGTGATTATCACTCTCCATGTGCTTTACCTTTAACTCTTAGAAAGTTCCCTCGTGTAGGACTTGACATTTGTGCCTCAACCATCTTACAAGATTATCTTCATACTCTTTTACCTGAACCTAGTTGTGTCCGTAAGAGAGCTCAGTTGTTAGAAACCCATCCTCTGGTTGATGTGGTTAACCCAGGCTATGATACCAAGATTGACTTTGTTTTCCTACCAAAAACTTTTCTTCCAATTGTGGGAACATAAGATTTTCAGATGTGTCAGTTATTAAGTTTCGAGACTAAACCTAATTACTTTAGGAGAATAGGGTCGACACATTTGCTTAAGGATGACCACCTCTTTCTTTGTGGTCATCTTTGTGAGTCAAATCTAATTGACTTAGAGGATCCCCAATTATTCAGGTTGTTGTTATGTGCTTCTAAGTTCTTAGTTGAGTTTTTCCAGACTCTAATACCTGAACCGGATCTTAGCTTTGAGGAAATCCAACCGATGAAAACCTTTTATTTAGACCCTTTTATAGAGCCTGAACCTGAACCACAACTAGATATAGTTGTCTTAAGCAAGGGTATGTTCGGTATCTTCTTGGTCTGTTGTAGTTTCCTCTTCTTGTGGGTAACACTTTTTGATCCAGATGACCCACAATTATTTCGGTTACTGCTATACGATTCTACGATGTGACTAATTCTTCCAATGTCTGGCTGAAGACTTTAAACTTAGCACTTCTTTGGAGGTAACCCATTTTCATGCGACACGGTAACATTCTTCCTTATTTCTTTTCCCTCATGTGGTAATAGTTTCTCCTTGTTCATTTTTTTAATTTTATCTTTAGAACATTGAGGACAATGTTAGATTTAAGTTTGGGGGTAAGGGAGAAACTTCTAGCGTCACATAGTATCCGGTTAGCTAAGTTTACATATTGTTTCTCACCGAAAAGATGGAAATTGGAATTTCTAGGGATAACATTCTATTGAGACATTAGAGAAAAAGACATTGAGATCTTTGAAATTCAGGAGAGAACTTGTTCCTTTTAGAGGATAACCGTGATAGACCTAACCATCCATGATGGAAAGGCAAGTATGTTAGAAGGAAATGCCAGAGAGACAAAGCAACCTCACAATGTAGTCTTAGTTACTGGATTACGACTCTCTCTCAGTATAAACTTATCATCATCAACAAGCGGAGTGACATAAAAATCTATGAAGAAAGTTGAAGACGTTTAAGGTTTAGAAGCAACAATAGAAAAGAATAATTCAAAAATCAAAGTTGAAGACTTAGTTACAAGAAGTTATAAGAGCAAATGATATAAGTTGTTGGAATTCATGATACCAAGACATCACAAGTTGCGAAGATCCAAGTCCTTCTCTCATGGCCATGTAAATTTTTGTCTTGTAATTTTTGTTTTCAAAAAAAAAAAATGAAAAATATGAAGAAAAAAAATAGAAAAATGAAAAAAAAAAGTCATCATTACGTTCTTTTTGTTCTTTGTTCAATAAGGCCATAAGGAAGTAGAAATTTTTAAGTCAAGCAAGAAATTGAAGAGAAGAGTTAAGGTTCTATGAGGTTCGATAGTTTATCATCAATTGTTGATGACCGAAGAAGACGTCTTTTCTACTGAGCACTATGAGAGAGTCGAAGAAAGATACATTTGGTTGCTTTGTTAGTCCGCTTTCAATCTGGCACAAGATCTTTCCAGCACTGGCTCAACTCATCACACGTAATTAGTCCGGCTGTGTAGCAGATGTCCCTCTCATTTTTATCTCTCTCCTAATCTTATCTAGTTGTAAATCAGCGGACGCATCTTACAATGTTTATCTAGCTGTGTAGCGGATATCTCTTAATCTAGCAGTGTTGCGGATGTGTCTCCCCTTTTCTTTTGTCAACTTTAGAGCTGACACCTTTAATTTCTATGGCATTCTAGTTACTAGGAGACAGGTTGAGAATATGTATGTCCTCATAGCTCTTTGGATACTTGTGACCAATTAGAAGTAAAGATTTTGTGGGTACACCTCTGGAAAACCCTCCCGAGATTAACTCGTTCACTAGGGCCACCTAGTGAGTTAGGATTTTTTTTTTCTAGAATAAATTTGCTCGAGGACTAGCAAATAATAAGTTTGGGGGTATTTGATAGACACATTTTTTTGTCTAATTTGATCTCAATACTATGTATTGTTGGCACTCGATTTTTGTACTAATATTGTGTTTTTATGTATTTTGAGGTATTTTTGGAAATAAATTTTTTTGGAAAAAACGGCTCGAAAAGTTGTTTAAAGCACCGGGAGGAACGTGTTATTCAAACTCTCACTTTTGGATAAGGGGCACCTCAATTACTAAGGGGCACATTCTTTACTATTTGCACCCATGGCGCCAGCTGCTATTCGCACCCCCATCTCTGTTAGGGGGAGGTCATCTTCTTTATTCAAATTCCATTTTTGGCGGGAAGTTTTGTCAAGGTGAAGAACAGAATTTGGGTTCGTGTTTCGGAAGAGATTTAAGCAGACTCAATGGATGAAATTTCATGGGACGACTTGATTAAGTTTGGAAGGCATAGTATGATCAACGGTTCGGGTTAAAATTGGATGGAGCGTCAGATGGAATAATCCAGGGAGTTGCGTGTTTTATTAACCTGATATTGCTGTTTTGGTTTTGGACGAATTCTAGTGAGATTAAAACGCTACAATCAGTTGGACTGGGCCTGTTGCATCTAAACAGGACAGCTAATTGCATCAAATTCGAAGAAATCGGGTTGGAGAATCATATTTGAGAAAAACAGGGAGGATATATCCTCTCGGGTTTATTTCCGGGAAGTGTGTGCTGTAATTGGAGGTTTGCGTATGGAAACTGGGGTTTCGGTGACTTTTGGAACGTGTTTGTAGCATGACAGCTAAGGAATAATGCGTGGGTTGATAAATCAGGGAAGAAAATCCGTGACCGGCAGTGAAGAATACTATCGAGTAATGAAAGAATATATGGAGTTATGACGCTTGATTTCGGTGCATGAAGGACTATATAAGGGTGTGGTGGAGTAATAGAGAGGGGATGGAGATAATTGGGAGCAGTTTAGGACATTAGAGAGCCGGAAAAATCAGAGTTGCAGAGGTTAGTTTGCTGCTGGTGAAGAACAAACGAAGAACATAAGACCCACATTTAGCTGCAGTTTAGAACAGTCGTAATTGCTACAGTGCCTACGACATCTAGCTTTTATCATTCTCTGTAACTATTGAGTTTGTAACAAATATAAGTGTTACAAACCCGGTTTTTATTATTTCATCTCCATTTTCATCTTTGTAAACACCCTTTGAGCAATAAAAATGAATTTTGAGCGTGTATTCAATATGCAGAGCTAGAACCTATCACTGGGATGACGGAGGAAGCTGTATTTCATCCTTGGGGTAATTCAATAAATTCTTTATTTACTTTTTGCACAAATTTTAAATGATTTATGATTTCTATTAATCAATTGTTATCTTGTTAGATAGTGTATGCTTAGTCTTAGATGCTTTAGATACACTATGATTGTAATTTACAATTGATGTTTTACGAAATCTACTTTGGCAAAGAATAGAGTTATCGTTTCTTTTGTTTTGAGCTATAAATGTCTAGGATTAATTTATGAACCTCATGAACATGAAAAGCAGTGGAATCCCGAGTCCCGGTGTCTCTTCATCCTGTGACAAAATTTGTATATATATTTTTCTTTTATTTTGGTTTATTAATTCTTAAAAACAATCTCATTAAGTCAGAGTGAATGACAACCTTTCTTACCGCTATAAAAATTCCATCACTAACCAATCTCACACTAATCAAGGTATAGTTGCGCTCCTTACGTCTCTGAAACCTAGCAGGACTCTACGCACTTGATTCCCTTAGCTGATCTCACCCACAACTAAGAGTTTCTATGAATCAAAGGCGAATACTTGATAAACCAACCTGTCTCACACAGAAAAGTTTATTGAATAGATAAATTTGTCTCCCACAGATAAACCTATGAGTTTTTTTTCCGTCTTTTGATAAATCAAGGTGAACAGGAACCAATTGATATACCAGACTTATATTCCCGAATAACAACCTAGAAATATCAATCACCTCACAATAATCTTAATCATATGGTAGCGAAACAAGATATTGTGGAATCACAAACGATGAGACGAAGATGTTTGTGACTTCTTTTTATCTTGCCTATCGGAGATTAAATCTCGAGAAAATCTTAGAGAAGAAAGTACTCAATCACGATAGGAAACAAGATGATCAGAACACGCAACTACAAAATAGTTGGGTCTGGCTTCACAATCCCAATGAAGTCTTCAAGTCGTTAACGTACAGAGTTTTGGAAGAACCTAAGGTTAAAGGAGAATCGACTCTAGTTGCAACTAGTATCATGAAAAGATGAGGGTACCCAAATATACCTCAATCTAAAACTTTTCCACCTATAAGTCCTTTCTCCGAAAGTGATTGTCTATGGACTGAGTTGAGACAATACAGATAATCGGTTCACACTTCGTGTGATCGTCTATGGATACGAGATCGACACAATACGACAACAAGATAACTTGTGTGATTGACTATGGATACAAGATCGAGACAATACAATAACGAAGTATGATTACTTGATAAGAGGTTCAGACTTAACCAAAACAATAGGATTGCTATCAAGTAATTAGGAATTAACGTTTGTGTATTTTACTTCTAATTATAATAAAAACAATTATAATTGCGGAAATAGAAAAGTAAAAGACACAACAAAATTTTGTTAACGAGGAAACCACAAATGCAGAAAAACCCCGGGACCTTGTCCAGAATTGAGTACTCTCAGGAATAAGCCGCTATACAAAATCTAAACCAACTTCGTATAGTTGAGACCAAGCAACTAAACCTATAGTTCACCTAGTTCCGTCTGTATCCATGCGCCTCCAACTTGCAATAAGTCACGCACTAGGAATAATTCATTTGGTTCGTATTCCAAACAGTAAAGGAACAACAAACCTGTTTGGTAACAAATCTTTTCAACCAAGTGATGTGAGTTCGACAAAGTCTCTTCTGTTTATCTCAATAAACTCCTTCGTCGGGTTCTTAGATCTATCTTATTATCAACTACCGAAGTAATTGTTAAGATTTTGCAATCAATAATTTTAGTCGCAAAGAATTGTATTGATGTCGATCTACACAACTACTCAATCTAATCTACCACAAGGATAAACCGATTACAGTTGGATCCTCTATACCGAAACAAGTATTGTGCACACTAAAGATTATGAACCAAATCAGAAATCCCCAAATCAGAAATCTTCAATATCTTATTTGTCTTCAAATCTTCTTAGATCTTCAATAAACACATGCACACAACAACTTGAATCTCTTGTGATCAATCACGCACAGAACGGAGTCTGTTAACAATGAATTATCACAAGACGTCTTTAAATCTACAAACAGTCTAAAGATCCCCGTCGATACTTCGATCTAGTTTGAGTGAATCTTATAGCAGAAGAGAAGATTTTTAAGTATAAACAAACTAGGTGCAATCAAAGTTTAACAACCGTTAGTCAATCAAATCAATCGAAAACTAATAATAAACTGCAATTATCTAACTTCCCACCAACGGTACTCGTAGAGCTTCCCAATCCCAAAGAAGTCTTTAAAACGAGCGGTCGTAAGAGATTTCGCCTAATTAGGGTACTTTCCTCTCCGAATAGACGGCTCCACCAGTAAAAACACAACTAGGTAGTTTTGCTGGCTCTGAGGATTAGTTTGCTCGAAATGCAAACTTCAATATTCATAGACCAAGGAAGTTTGGACACCAAGCAATTTCCAAAACCGAAAATATTCTCAATATATGCAATATATTTACAAATTCGGTTTTCATAATTCCTGGAAATGCTCTGTCCAAATATTGACCGAAATCTTAGAAGAAAATATCCAATTAGTAAATGCACATTACCAATTTTTATTTTCTAAAAATATGCATTTTAATTGTTGGAAATTAAAAGCATATAAGAACTAAAAACCTTAATTAAAAGATTCTCAATTTATTTCGATCCGGGATTCTCCTTTAGTTATTAAGGAATATCTTTGAACAATAAAAGATAAGAATTACTGCACATGTTCAAAGTATGTCGACATCTTTACTTGGTAAATCCTTTTTCATATACCATCTTGGAACCGATTTGCCACACTTCCAGACGAGTTTAGAATTGGTTCATATGACTTCCAAGAACTATGTGATTGATTATCCTATCAAATCACCATTAACGGGTTTCACGATTCTACCAAAATGCAAAGCTTCGGTTTTACCTCCATGTGGGTACTAGGATCCGTCACACTAGGTTTCCAAAAATTGGTTGATTAGGTACTAGGAGCGGTTACCCCATAATTATGGTATTTACTCATAATTGGTTGCACAAGTCATAGGATCGGTCAACAATTACTAAGACTTGTTGCACCTCTTACAAGGATCGATTCCACATGCTTTTGATCGGTTGCACCTCTTACTAGGATCGGTTCCCCAATGTCTAGAGTTGGTCATACCAATTACAATATATCGATCATACTATCTCAGGTGATTACTTAAGACCAGTTTCACTAATAAAAGTCATACCAATACAAAAGTCAGGCCTTGTGAATAGTTTTACCAAGATACATAAACAAGTTATGAGTGGTTATACTAAACACACGTATTGGTAATCCAAAGATTTGCAATGAATAACAATACCAATAAGCCTAGCGATTTCCCTTTCGATTCATAAATCAAGTTGATGAATTGTACTTCCTTTAAACGAATGTTAAAAATTGTTTCCTAGGACGAAATCTTCACCCATACCCATACATAATCACAATAAAATTCATATGATTATGTCGATGTCTTATATACGAAGTTCAAAAGATAGACGTTATACTCCGTATTTTAATTCCTTAATACTATGTCTAACTAGAGTATAATCATTCACAGCTTCGCAGTTACGTTTTCAATATGTACGACTTGAAAGATACGTTACCAATGAAACAGTTCAAGTCAAATATTACTAACCTCAAGAGAAAGGATGATGTCGTCGTTGTAGCTCTTTACTTCTTCATATTCTCTAAATCTTCACGTAATACTTGTAAGTCTCATATCCTAGTAACTTTCTAGCTAACCTATACGTAGTTGACTCTATTAAATAATCAAGCGACTCTTTAAATGAGTTTTGATTCACTAAAATATGACAACCAAACTTGACATACCAACGCTTGGTGGGTTCAACCAAGCAATGCTCTAACATATAACACAGGAGGTATGGGGATTATTTTCCCAGTTGCTAGAGTTCTCCCTTATATAGTCTTCAAATCAGGGTTTACAATAAATGTTACCTTGGTAACAAAGCATTCAATATTCACCGTTAGATGAAAACCTGATTAGACTTAAGCTAATATCTTTCAACCGTTAGATCGAACTTACCGGGTTACATTCTTGGAAGACGATAGATGTCTCGCAAAAACTATTAGCTTCAAAGCAATTTTCAAGTGACCGAATGATCAATACGAAACATTCCGAGTCTACATCAAATGACCGTCTCACACAAATCATGTAAGATGTTACAAGGAGATTTTCACATGATCATCTTTTGACTTTCGTCAAGAATATAAGATGAACTTGGTTATAGAAAAATCTTACCAACATATATTTCGAGAAATATGTAAGCGAGTTAAACTCAGCTCGAAATATCAAATGTGCATAATTGAAGTCTATATATCCATACGACATTTGTCTCAAATAGGAGATAGAGTATATACGACATTTGTCTCCACACATAACTTTTGTTGATGAAGTTCCACAAGCTCCCCTTAGTAGTTCTTCGTCTTCAATCGATGAACGCCGTGAAGTTTAATGCTCAACTGCACTTTCTATCATAATCCGAGAATTAGCTATAGGTAGACTATAATCAAGACTTATAGTTTTGGATGTTAGAGCACTGATCGATCGAGCTCGCATGCGTTGCTATCTCAAGCATGTTTGTCAATGTTAGTGATCAAAACTATAAGTATTGATTTCTAGTCTACTATAGCTAAGTCTCGGACTAGGATAGAAAGTGTAGTTGAGCTTAAGAACTCCATGGCGATCATCATACAAGATGAAGATCTACTCAAGGAACTGGTGGAACTTCATCGACTAAAAGGTATGTGGAGACTTGAACTTATCTATCACTCAAAAGTCTATCTACTCTATCTCCTATCTTGAGACAAAAGTCGTTTTGCTATATAGACTTTGATTATATACATTTGCTATTTCGAGCCGAGTTTATCTCGCTTATCTATTTATCGAAATATGTGTTGGTAAGCTTTCGATTTGGCCAAGTTCATCTTTACCTAGTGACGAAAGTCATGTTATGTATCAATCACTTGAAAATGGCTTTGACGAAAAATAGTTTGTGAATAACAACTATATAACGTCCTCTAAGAATGTTTCAATGTTTGAAATGAGAGTTTAGATTATATAACCAATGTTGGATATAAGCATTGTGTGGTAACACATACATGTATAAGTCCTTATTCCTTGAACCAAAGTCTGTGTACTTTGCTGCTCAGGAAACCGGAACAGAGTCCGCGAACCCAGTCCGTGAACCTAGTCCGCGTACTGTCGGAGGTTCTCTTCCCGAGAAAATCTGCTGGAGTTTGTGAACTATTTACAAACTTATTCCGGGTACTTAAGTCCGCGTACCTGGTACGCGTACTTAGGTTGGTTATATTCTAAAAATGATTATTCGTGAACTTATACTTATATTAACTAAGGAATGCAAGTTTGCAAACTGTGGCTATAAAGTTCATGAATCGATTAGAGTGAATCAATTCGTTTTTGCTTCGATTGTGTCTTGTATACTTCTATAAGATCTAAGCAGTTGAATAACTCTCTAACTAGTTCATTTGAGTCATTTGAACTAGTTATGGCGAAGAAAAACATGGTTGATATGAAATTGTTCATATGGCTAACCATTTGGTCAACTACTATTGAACCAACAGATGTACATGTTTAGGTATGGTTACACAAACCTAAAACATGCATTTCATTTGTGTGTAACAAGCTAAGTTTTCGATCTAACGGTTGAAAGATATTAGCTTGAATCTAATCAGGTTTTCATCTAACGGTAAATATTGAATGCTTTGTTACCAATCTAACATTGATTGCAAACCCTAATTTGAAAGATTATATAAGGTAAAACTCTAGCAACTGGGAAACCTACTCCCCACACCTCCTGTGTGATACTAGTTGTATTAGCTAGAGTCGATTCTCCTTTAACCTTAGGTTTCTACCAAGACCCTGTAGGTTAACGACTTGAAGACTTCATTGGGATTGTGAAGCCAGACCGATACTACTTTCTTGTAGTTGTGTGATCTGATCTTGATGTTTCTATCGTATTGAGTACAATCGTAACGATTGTCTTGAGATTGATATCTCCAATAGGCAAGATATAAAAGTAATCACAAACATCTTCGTCTCATCGTTTGTGATTCCACAATATCTTCTTTCGTCGCGTCGATTAATATTATTGTGAGGTGATTGATAATACTAGGTTGTTCTTCGGGAATATAAGTCCGGGTTATCAATTGGTTCCTGTTCACCGTGATTTATCAAAAGACGGAACAAAACTCGTAGATATTTATGTGGGAGACAGATTTATCTATTACCTTAGACTTTTCTGTGTGATACAGATTTGTTTATTAAAGTTTTCGACTTTGGGTCGTAGCAACTCTTAGTTGTGGGTGAGATTAGCTAAGGGAATCAAGTACGTAGTATCCTGCTGGGATCAGAGACGTAAGAGCATAACTGTACCTTCGATCAGTGTGAGATTGATTGGGGTTCAACTACAGTCCAGACCGAAGTTAGTTTGTAGTAGGCTAGTGTCTGTAGCGGCTTAATACAGTGTGTGTTCAATATGGACTAGGTCCCAGGGTTTTTCTGCATTTGCGGTTTCCTTGTTAACAAAACTTCTGGTGTCTGTGTTATTTCTTTTCCGCATCATATTTTTTATCTTTTTAATTGAAATATCACAGGTTGTGCGTTTGAATCAATCAATTGGGAAATCCAAACTTTGGTTGTTGATTGAAATTGATTGATACTTGAACAATGGTCTTTGGTGACGTTCAAGTGATTTCTCTTGTATTCAATTAGACTCGCAGATTTCTATTTGCTTGAGTAAGTATTGGATTGAGAAAGAGAGATATAACTCTTTGATATACTTTATTAAGATTGAGTCTAGTTGATTCTCTTGAAAGTATATTGGAGGTAGTCCATACAGATTGCTAACCGAAATATTGGGTGTGGTTGTTGTACCCCCGCTTGTTCAATTGGTATCAGAGCAGGCAAACACATTAAAGACCTTATACGTCTGTGTTTGTAGCGATCTGATATGGACAGAAATGTTATCTCAATAACTGCACCACCAGATCCAGGGATTCCAGAACCTTCTTCCATGACTGATTTAATAAAATATGTAGATGAAATTCTATCTAAACCTCCATCAGGTTTAAAATCCCTTGAAGTGTAGGTCTTGAAAAGAAACTTGAAAGCTTATCTTCTGATGTTGATTTATATCTCCAGAAAGATCAAGAATCTCTTGTCAGGCTAAATCAAGTTATGATGAATAATATTTATGTTGAGCTTGATATTGATTTACTAATCAATGAAAGCAATTCTCCTCCTCTGCGTAATCCAATTAGTTGTAAAAAACTAAACAAATTACAAGAGGAGTTTAAATCTCAGTCTTCTGCGTATATCACCTCAAAGCATGAATCAATTCATTGCTCAACTCCTGATGCTTCCTATCAAGATAGTAGTATTGTCTTCTCTTATGAAGAAGCTAGGACGTCCCTTTTTATCAAAAGAGTTTCCCTTCGCAGTACTAAAAACTATCTGCAGAAACTGTTTTTTACAAGTTGGAAATCGAGAAATCAGAAACACAAATCTTTTTGGGTTCTCTTGAAGTTCTTTGATAGACTTATAAAAACAGTTCCTTGGGTGTTTCTCAACACTACAAGATGTAAGAGTTGCTGGAAAGAAACTCTCTCTTGGTGCCATGGTGAGAAAGACATTGTTCATCTCAATACAACTTGATTGTGTTGAAAGTGCATCCTCACCAAGAAATGCCTTGTTTTGTATACGGTGAGGGAAGCACAAGAACTGGGGCACACATATTAAGTTTGGTATGATTTTGAATGTTTGGTAACGCTGTAGAATTCGATCGGATTCTTCTAAAAAGGTATGTCTCTAAACTTGGACAAGTTTTATGATGATCTATGTACCTTGTGTATCGTTCATGTCTACCTAACTTGATTTGTGTTTAAGGTTCTTAAATGTTCCGGTTTGAAAATAGTTGTTCGGGATGTTTTGGCATTCATGGTACACTTTAGGTATGCATACCAGTTTGCATACCAGTTTACAAATGAGTTTTTGTAATAAAATCCAGGGAATTTCGTTTGCATACCAGTTTGCATACTTAAAATCCGTTTGCATACCCGTATGCATACTTGCCTGTAGACGTCGATATTCGGTAAACCTGTTTTGGCCGTATCTTATTCGTCCGAACTCGGAATGACCTCATTCTTTTTGCATTCTCTTACTATTTGAATTCTCTTCAAATTGGAGATGAGAATTCCTGAATTTGGATGAGTTAAGATTGGTATTTGTCCTATCTCTTGTTTTTGAGTGTTTTGCTCCGGTTCGTCGCAGTTGTTCCACTTATCTTGGACTTGGGAACTTGGATTCATGGAGTACTACTCTTCTAAGCTCATTTGTAGCTTTTACAAGAATGTCGTTGGTGAATCACAAAGAAGGAAGTTCAAGAATGGGCAGTAATACGCATTACTATGGGATTCTTGAATGTTCACAATCATTTTATGTGAACTATGGTGCATGGTCGTTAATGACTTTGTATGTTCTTCTTTGTTAGAAAATATTTTTATACGCCTTTGGTGGTATTCTTGGTATAAATCCGGGCAAAAAAGATTGATTCTACCCTCTAAGGACAAATCATCTTATATGTGCATTACGAGTTTGTCTTGATGTCTAGTAAATCTTCTTTTGAGAATTTATTTCTTATGTTTTTAGAAGAATAACTGGGGTTTGGAATAGCCATTATTGTGAGTACACATAGCTATGTCCAACGATTTTCATCTTCAATGTTTTTAGATTTATTTATTTAAATTCTAAGTTTTTGGAAGATGATTTTTGCAATTTTAATCTTTATGATTTTATATATTGCAAATTGTTATGGGATATGTTGTTTACGTCCGTAAACCTGTGACTGTCCCATACTTATTCAAAATTTATCTCTATTATGTTGATATGAATGTATTGATGGAAGATAGAATGAACTTTTGACATTACAAAAGTTAAAGCCTTTTATGTCATATTTTGATGGAAGAAAGAATAAAACTTTTGTGTACAAGGATTAAGTCTATTATATGTTATTGTGCAAATAGTGATGAAAGATAGAATGGATCCTTGTCTATTCCGCAGTATTTGGTCGTTCTACGATCCACAATCTTTGTGCATATACTGTGTTGTTCCATAAGGTTTCTTATGTTGAGCACAATCGACTGAGTTGATCATTCTCTTATGATTAACTTAGTTGTTGCTCCGTAAGGTTCCCTATGTCGAACATGATCAACTAAATTAATCATTCTCTTTTGGTTATTTTAGTTGTTGCTCCGTAAGTTCGCTTATGTCGAGCATGACCAATTGAATTGATCACTTTGTGGTTAATTTGGTTGTATATTTCAATTAAATTAATCATGGGTTCTCTTGTGATTAATTTGGTTGTATTTTTCAATTGAACTAACCATGGGTTCTCTTGTGGTTATTTCAATTGAATATTTTGTGGATACAAATTCATGTTTTCATGTGATTTGGTTGTCCAAAGAAATCCTTCTTTTCTTGTGAAAGTAAGGTCGCCTTTGTTGGTCTTTCGGGGATGAAATTTTATGGGGGAGAGTTCTTAATTGAACTTGTGTTGTATTGCCAAATATTAGTGGGGAGTGCGGCTGTGGAATATTATAGGAGTTATCTTGTACTTTTATAAACTCCTTGATGAAAGCATTTAGCTTCGGCTATATGATTGCATCTAAATAAGTTGATATGTGTTTACTTTTGGTCATGAAATGTCTCTATGGAAATTTTCATAGGATCCCGTTTTCGTACCTTTGCCAATTTTATTGACAAAAAGGGGGAGAATTAATGTGTAGTTCACACTACAAATACATATGGTTTTCGGATCATTATGTAAGGGGGAGTGGTTTCCATGTGAGATGGAGTATTAACTAAGGGGGAGTGATACATATCACCATAGTATTGTTGTCGAAGTTGTGATACAATTGGACTTTGATGATGTATAATAATACTATGACACTGTATAACAATGATTGAGAATTCTTGTTTTCTCGATGTTATAACTACGGATTTTCAACAACGATGATGCTAAACTTACAACCTTTGGAATCATTGGAGTACTTGGAAGTGACGAAGATTTCGAGTAATGTTGAAGATTAGGCATGAGGAAGAAGAGCTATAAAAGTTTATTTATCTATTTTTGTGTTCCATATGTGTTGATAGTTTTGTCACTAAAATTGACAAAGGGGGAGATTGTTAGAGCACTGCTCGGTCGAACTCGCATGCGTTGCTATCTCAAGCATGTTTGTCAATGTTAGTGATCAAAACTATAAGTCTTGATTTCTAGTCTACTATAGCTAAGTCTCGGACTATGATAGAAAGTGTAGTTGAGCTCAAGAACTCCATGGCGATCATCATACAGGACGAAAAACTACTCAAGGAACTGGTGGAACTTCATCGACTAAAAGGTATGTGGAGACTTGAACTTATCTATCACTCAAAAGTCTATCTACTCTATCTCCTATCTTGAGACAAAAGTCGTTTTGCTATATATACTTTAATTATACACATTTGCTATTTCGAGCCGAGTTTATCTCGCTTATCTATTTCTCGAAATATGTGTTGGTAAGCTTTCGTTTTGGCCAAGTTCATCTTTACCTAGTGACAAAAGTCATGTTATGTTTCAATCACTTGAAAATGGCTTTGACGAAAAATAGTTCGTGAATAACAACTATATAACGTCCTTTAAGAATATTTCATTGTTTGAAATGAGAGTTTAGATTATATAACCAATGTTGGATATAAGCATTGTGTGGTAACACATACATGTATAAGTCCTTATTCCTTGAACCAAAGTCTGTGTACTTTGCTGCTCAGGAAACCGGAACAGAGTCCGCGAACCCGGTCCGCGTACTGCCGGAGGTTCTCTTCCCGAGAAAATCTGCTGGAGTTTGTGAACTATTTACAAACTTATTTCGGGTACTTAAGTTCGCGTACCTGGTCCGCGTACTTAGGTTGGTTATATTCTAAAAACGATTATTTGTGAACTTATACTTATATTAACTAAGGAATGCAAGTTTGCAAACTGTGGCTATAAAGTTCATGAATCGATTCGAGTGAATCAAATCGTTTTTGCTTCGATTGTGTCTTGTATACTTCTATAAGATCTAATCAATTGAACAACTCTCTAACTAGTTCATTTGAGTCATTTGAACTAGTTATGGTGAAGAAGAACATGGTTGATATGAAAGTGTTCATATGGATAACCATTTGGTTAACTAATGTTTAACCAACAAATATACATGTTTGGGTTACGGTTACACAAACCTAAAACGTGCATTTCATTTGTGTAACAAGCTAAGTTTTCGATCTAACTGTTGAAAGATATTAGCTTGAATCTAATCAGGTTTTCATCTAACGGTAAATATTGAATGCTTTGTTACCAAGCTAACATTGATTGCAAACCCTGATTTGAAAGACTATATAAGGGAGAACTCTAGCAACTGGGAAACCTAATCCCCACACCTCCTGTGTGATACTAGTTGTATCAGCTAGAGTCGATTCTCCTTTAAACTTAGGTTTCTACCGAGACCCTGTAGGTTAACGACTTGAAGACTTCATTGGGATTGTGAAGCCAGACCGATACTACTTTCTTGTAGTTGTGTGATGTGATCTTGTTGTTTCTATCATATTGAGTACAATCGTAATGATTGGCTTGAGATTGATATCTCCAATAGGCAAGATATAAAAGTAATCACAAACATCTTCGTCTCATCGTTTGTGATTCCACAATATCTTCTTTCGCCGCGTCGATTAAGATTATTGTGAGGTGATTGATAATACTAGGTTGTTCTTCGGGAATATAAGTCTGGGTTATCAATTGGTTCCTTTTCACCTTGATTTATCAAAAGACGGAACAAAACTCGTAGGTATTTCTGTGGGAGACAGATTTATCTATTACCGTATACTTTTCTATGTGATACATATTTGTTTATTAAATTCTTCGACTTTGGGTCGTAGCAACTCTTAGTTGTGGGTGAGATCAGCTAAGGGAATCAAGTACGTAGTATCCTACTGGGATCAGAGACATAGGAGCATAACTGTACCTTGGATCAGTGTGAGATTGATTGGAGTTCAACTACATTCCAGACCGAAGTTAGTTTGTATTAGGCTAGTATCTGTAGTGGCTTAATACAGTGTGTGTTCAATCTGGACTAGGTCCGGGGTTTTTCTGCATTTGCGGTTTCCTCGGGAACAAAACTTCTGGTGTCTGTGTTATTTCTTTTCCGCATTATATTATTTATCTTTATAATTGAAATATCACAGGTTGTGCGTTTGAATCAATTAATTGGGAAATCCAACCTTTGGTTGTTGATTGAAATTGATTGATACCTGAACATTGGTCTTTGGTACCGTTCAAGTGATTTCTCTTGTATTCAATTAGACTCGCAGCTTTCTATTTGCTTGAGTAAGTATTTAATCGATAAAGAAAGACATAACTCTTTGATATACTTTATTAAGATTGAGTCTAGTTGATTCTCTTGAAAGTATATTGGAGTTAGTCCATACAGATTGCTAATCGAAATATTGAGTGTGATTGTTGTACCCCCGCTTTTTCATTGGCAACTAAACTTGACAAACAAGCTTGAGATAGCAATGCTTGCGAGTTCGACCGAGCAGTGCTCTAACAACCCTAATCCCGTTTTGTATTGAATCAAGCACTTACACATGTAATTATATTTTTTTACTTTTCTTCATATCAACTTCAAATTAAACATACATTTGTTGCTGGGTCATAACCAAGTTGGATCATGACTCTGGTTGGATTGTACAATGTGGACCCACTATAATAAAACAAGGATTCATGATACAGAGAAATTGGCTCTTTTTTCATTAGCATCTCTCGGATTGACATATGGGTCAAATTTCACATCTATAGTGTCGTCCCACTTCAAGTTATCTAATGACACCCTCATGCGCACCAAGTCTCAAGCATGATTGTGCGGGGACACACCCTTTGTTTTGTACCGCATAACAATAGGGACTCCCACAACCTAATCTTTTTCGTTTTTTACGAACCTCTTTTTCAATCCTGGAAAATGTTCGTATTATGACTGTTATCCAAATATAAGTTACCAAAACTACTAATCAAGAGTGTCCTAGTCGGTCTTGGATTAAAAATACTTACTTGGAGAAGAGTTATATTACCACCCATTTTTCGATACTTCTTCTGAGAGGCTTCTCTCAATTCTTTGACTAAAAAGGCAATCGAGCTAGCAGTTCCCCATGATTACCGAGAAACATCATTGACATTTTTAAACAACTGAAGGTATTTGGCTTCAACCAAGTTCATATTCTGTCTCATTGCCATACCAAGTAGAAACATTAAGAACGTCGTAGCAGTCCACTTGATTCCTCATGGGAATTGAGGAATTGGTCTTTTCGCGTTCCCCTTAAAACGGTCCCTCATTTCTGTTATCTTATAGAATTTCAATCTCTTCTCTTTATTCTTATTTGGTTATCCAACAGGGTTTTCTTTAGGAAATTTAGCAGCAGTCTTCAACTGAACCTCCATTTCGGCGTCATTCCATCCAAGCAAATTCAAATCCAACTCTTTCAAGAGTTTCCAATCTATTTTGAGATCTTACCCGGCATCTACTGAATCTCCAACTATGGGTAAACCCAAAATATGGAAAACATCGTCTGGAATTATTGTCATTTTGCCAATGAGGGGTAGAAATGTGTCAGACTCAAAATAAAACCTCTCCACGGATGCAGATATGAAAACTTTATCGACCTCATGATGGGCAGCGCTAACTGCATTGTATAATCCCGAGTTGACCACAATTTTTTGAGCTTCCTCACATTCGTCGTCCAACTGCCAACTTGACATTGTTTTATAGAGATTGTGGATCTTCAAAATTCTAGCGTCATTTTCATGGTCTTACACAGTAAAAATACATTATCAAAACGTGTAATATTCTTATAAAAAATTACCAAAATCACAACTTTATCAATACTCGGTGATGCCAAACTTTGGAAGCGATGTCTGCATTATCCCTGGGTAGCCCATCACCATGTGGTTTGCATATTTTTGATGCCAAATTTCGGCAGCGATGTCTGCAGCGATGTGGTTTGCATATCCAAACAGGACTTCACCATTATCCCTGGGTAGCCCATCACCAACCTCTTCAAGTGGCAGCAACTGGTTAGAAGTGTTTTTCTTAGTATTTTCCTCTTTTCAGACACTTCTTCGGCCCCTTCTACTGAATGTGGTTCCTCAATGTCTTCCTAATCAACTTGGTCATCAAAATTATCTGACTGTTGTTCCTCGATAACTAATTCTGTTCCACGAATATTAGGCCATAATGGTTCCACGTCATTGGGTGAATCGGAATATTGTGTAATTGATACCATGACTATAATTTTTTCGTCATTCGAAATAATTTATTCCATCAGATTTTTAGCTTTAGCACCAAATACTTCGGTTGTAATCCCCTTGCTCCTTTATTCTGTAACTGGAATCAAATGTTTGGTTTTCGTTAATTTACTACTAAAAAATAATGGGTAATGTCAATACTTAACATAACCAGCATAAAAATCCAACAATTTAAATTGATGGGGTGGCAGTTAATTGGCTATCACTGTGCCAGTGGGGAAGTTAGGAATCGAACGATTTGGTCTCTTCAGATTCTGGTACTTTAAATTTGAAAGCACAGAGAATACATAACAGAAATCTCATATCCCTTTTCTAGTACACAGATATATTCATTTTTTGTAGAGCAAGTTATGGTTGAAACACGGTCGCGGCCAATGCCCTGAATCAATGAAGACAATTCTGTCAAACATTTTGAATGAATCGACGGCTTGGAAGTTGGGATGCACAACTTCTAAATATTCCTGATGTTTGTATTACCTTTGTGACCAGTCAAATTAAAGGGATCGTCCATAATATCAACCTAAATGGCCGAACTAAGCATTGGGATACTTTAAAAAGATACAAGAGTTTCATATTGGATAGTGTTATTCACTAAATGGCCGAACAACCTACAACTATCAATGACCGTCGTTAACCAAATTCTATAGAAACTTTACAAAATTACTCAAGTCAAAACAAAATTTAAAAAGATGATGAAAAATCACTTGGAATTTCGAATTGTTGTCGTTTATTCTTTTTCCTTTTATCCACTCGCTAGAAAAGGTGTTTCTCCCAACCTTTTTCGGACTGGCTACAAAATAAGAATGAGGTAGTGTTTCGATTATCAATCTACTTTGTTTTTTCCATAGTTTTAATAAGAAATAGAAGGATGGTTCGGATTATCTTCGATCGACAAACTTCTTTGAACTTGAAAGAAAATTTTAAAAAACTTTTTGACGGTGGAAAGGTTTGAGTAGTTGAGGATTCTGTAAATGTTATTCACTAATATACCTATTTCAGGATATACGGTATAAGTGTAATATGAAAAATTCAATGGTAAGATCGGCATTTGGCTTTTCTGCTGAGACATCCCTTAATATAATTTTTGGCTGGAGTTAGTAGGCTTAAGCGCAAACCAGTTTCATGTAGCGCTAGGGGTGTGCAACGGATGGACGGATGTGGTTTAGGGGTCACCCGCGTCCAATCCGTCAAAGTTGCGGATTTGGAAAATTCAGTCGTGTCCGGCCCAATCACCCGTGGATTTGACATCCGCGGATCAACGGGTGATGCGGATCGGACGCGGAATAAACGCGGATTTAGTCTCAAAAAAAAAAAAAGTCTTTGCCTATCTGCGAAAATCCCTTCGCATGGGTAATTGATCTTTATTTATGTTAACTCACTGTCTCACTCCAATGATAATAAATTAATAACAATGAAGCAAATGCCAAAGTTTTGTCGCACAACATTACGAGTACAATATATACTTACTAGGTAGCAATCTTAATTAACACTGCAACTGATAAATGTAGCGATTTTAATCATTTCATGTAGCACCTTGTTTTTGAAAATGAATGCACCAGGAAAATAATTTCCTCTATGAATCGACAAACAACATGATAAATTTCGTGGATTAGTGCATTAGCAGATTCTTGTCCACAATTTACCACCTTTGGCGGATAAATAACTGCTACCTTGTTTTGTGTTTATATTCAGTATCAAGAGGAGGGCACAACTTCTTTTGCCAGTAGTTCTCACAACGCATCGACTGAAGAGTATGTAGTCTACCCCATGTTTTCAAGCTTCAAAACCTTCAGTTTCTTCAAGAAGATTATGCAGATCTTGAAATTTTCTCTGAAGCAAACGAACCTGTTATTCCCAGTAAACAAAATTAGAGATATCTAATCTAATCTAAAACACCTGTTATCCCCTGCAAAAATCTTAAACTCAATTTTTGTGGGTGCAAATGAATCCGCGAATTTCAAAGTCCAACCACAATCAAACCGCTAAACGTGCGGATTTGAGAATCTCACCCGTGTCCGGCCCATAGATCTTGCGAATTGGGTTTCACCCGTAATTTTGCGGACGGATACGGGTGAAATCCGTGGTTCCAGACTTTTTGCTCACCCCTACAGTAGCGCAAACCCCATTGTGGAAATTGAATTATTGTCCTTATTTTTGAAGGGTTTCACAAATATCCTTATCACACAATAAATATATCCCTCTCCATCTATAAGCTCCTTTGGGTCAACTAATATTTTTCATTCTTTCCCTATTTACCCTCTCTACACAATAAATCAAATCAAGCGTTTTTATTCTTTCCAGTTTAGATCAAAATTCTCTTTTCTTCTCTCTCTCTCCAACGACAGTCACCATCGCCTCCTCCGCCGCTGCAAATACATTCAGGAACACCTCCTCCGCTATTACCACACCTCCTCCGACATCAACCCATCGCTGCAAAAGATTCATGAATCAAATAACTCTAAGACTCAGATTTATATGTTTATTCAGATTCATATCCTAGATTCGATCTCAGATTTCACCTTTTCAACAACAATTTTCTTTTCCAAAACTAAGATCTAACAAAAAACAGAGGTTGTGATTTAGAGATTTGAAGCAGAAACTAAATTTAAAGGAAGATGGTGCTGATTCGAAGAAAACGATGGGGTTGATTGGAAGAAAACGATGGGGTTGGATTGGATCTGAGGTTGATTCGCGGAAATCATAAAAGAAGAAGAGATAATTCTGAGGTTGATTGAAACAAGAAGACGATGGTGTTAAAATGGGTTTGAGGGTACTGGTGTCGTTGAATCAATTGAAGAAGAATCGAAGATTCAGATGGAGTAAAGTTGAATTAGGGTTTGTTGAAAAGCAAATAAATGTTGGTGTTGAGTTGATGCTGGCTGGTGGCAGTATTGGTATGAGTTTCTGTTACAGAGATTGAAGCCTGATGTTGAATGAAATATGGTGGTTATCTGGGTTGAATCAGGCGGTGATATAGCAGCTGCAATATGGTAGTGAAGAACAAGGGTGTTGTATTGGTGTTCAGTCAGCTAGATATGCGTTTACATGGGTACAACTAATGGAAGGAAATGGAGTATAATAGGAGCTGAGAAGATTACAGAGGGGTTGGAGTCAGATTTGTGTTTAGCTTCAGATGGAGAGATTGATCTTGAAGTTGTTGTTGTTCATGAAACTATAGGTGATGATCAATTATTGTTGTTTATATGTTTTTATGGGATCAATTGTTGTTGTTGATCCAATTTATGGGATCAACTGCTATTGTTGACCCAATTTTTTATGGGATCAACTACGGTTGTTGATCCATTTATGGGATCAACTCCTGTTGTTGACCCAATTTTTTATGGGATCAACTACTGTTGTTGATCCTTTCAACTCCTATTGTTGAAAATATGTCCTTGGATAAGTATAATCATGATTTTAGTTTAAATCATGTAAATTTCTTCCAATGTTGAACTTATGGTGCAATGGTAGCATGATTGACTCTATGTCAGATGATGCGTGTTCGAATCACGCCAAGTTCACTCCATTTATATGGATCAACTTTCATTGTTGATCCAATTTAGGGGATCAACTACCATTGTTGATCCCCCTAAATTGGATCAACTTCTACTGTTGATCCCTTTTTTTTGGATCAACTACCATTGTTGATCCCCTAAATTGGATCAACTTCTACTGTTGGATCTATTTTTTATTGGATCAACTATTGTTGTTGATACAAAAATATCTGAACCAGTGGTGGCGACGGCGGTGGTGGCGACGGTGACGGACTATTAGTAGCGATGACAGACTAGTGGTGGTTGAGGACTGGTGGTTGGTAGGTGGTGGTGGAATATTAATGGTGGCGGCGGTTGGTAGGTGGTGGTTGTTGAATGGTGGTGGTGGAATGGTAGTTGAATGTTAGTGGTGGTGATGGTGGTGGTGGTGAAGTGGTAGAGGAAGAAATTTGTTCCATTTTGAAATAAAGAAAAATATTATATGGGTGAGGGTATTGAGGTAATCTAATTTTAAATGAATAAGGTTATTAAAAAGTAGAGACATATTTATTGTTGTATAAGGATATATTTATTGGGTGTCAAAAGTAGGGACATATCTATAATAAAAAACAACATAGGTTTTTGAGTTTTGGACGGACGAATAACATTTTGAGAGACAAACAAGTGATCTGACCATCCTGGTCTCATCCCAGCCAAAGACATCTAGCGGCTGTGGTGTTTGTAATCTTCTTCCATTATGGAGATATTAATAACCCTCTTAATAAACTGAAGAAAATGCACCATTAAGAAAATAAACTGAAAAATAGATGTTACAATTCAATTATTGTTTGTGGTATTTGTAACCTTCTTTCTTATACTCATTGTACAAATGGAACAATGAGTAATAAATAAATATATATATATATATATATCCAAAAAATGATCCACAAAAGATTAACCTTATGCCGTGGGCCTAATTTTAACTTTAGCGGTCGAATAAGCTTATTTTCATCATCCTGCAAAAAAAAAAAAAAAAAAAAAACTTACGATGTAAAACCCAAACCACAAAGAACTTTAGAATCATTTTCTAGCATCTGTAATAAATTTATTTTTGAATAAAACATTTAACCAATCAACAAATGAACCTTATATTCTTGATCATGAACACGGCTATCTTCGCATCAGATTTTAATGCCATAAATAATTTGATCAAACTCTGCAGCACAAACAAAAAGAAGCTAAACTTAAAAAAGAAGAAAAAAAGAAGAAAAAAAAAGAGCAAAAAATCATGATCAAGCAATTGAAAAATACAACAACACAAACAAAAAGAAGCTAAACTCCAAAAATAAAAAACAAAACAAAATCAATTAATCATGATTAGCCTCTTCCAAGAAATTGAAAAATTGAGATAAGACTATAGAAACTAAATGGTGAAATGAACTGTCACCATATCAATTGATTCCAAGAAAAAGAAAAATAAAAATTATGAGCTTCCATGTCATTTACACACTTAGTAGAGTAAAACTTACAGATGAATGAATCTCCGAATTCATGAACGTGAATTTTGATTGCTCATCCGTTTTTCTGGAATCAAGGTTTTTTTTTTGAAACGTTTTTGTGGAAACGTTTAATGTCTGTTTAATTCCAGAAACAAATCTCCTCCTCTTTTGATTCCAATTTTTTCAATTGCTTTGAATCTCTATTTACT